>NC_133768.1:20009940-20309940 GCF_036562045.2 Rhinolophus sinicus | reverse complement strand
TAAGGAAGCGATTCCTTTGTTAAAGGGCTTTCCAATTGAATGAGTATACCCTGTGCTTACCTTAGGAGGCCTTCCTTTCCTAAGAACTCAGGTTCAGTGCTTAAAATGCATGCCTGGAGACAGACCTAACCTTGATTTCTCAAGGAAAAAGAAATCCTCACCTTTGATTTGAAAAATGGACTTAATAGATCAACCCATTGAGTCTTTCATTATTCTTAGGTATTATTGCTAGGATTAGGAGTAACATAACACTCCCTCTGTTTCAGGAAGCATGTGGTTTGGGACAGAAAGTCTCTAATCTAATTTCAAAATATCCATGGCTGCTGTAAATTACTTTGGGCAGAAAGGTGGTAGCAGACAAAGTTGCTATGAAAGATATCATTTTAAATGTCATGGAGAGAATCAATAATCAAGGTTTGTAACATAAAGTTTTATTTGGCAGATACAAGAATGAAGAAAGGCTCTATAAATTCTCTAAGGTCTCCTGCCTATTCCCCACAATAGGAATTAATAGCAAGTGAATAGCATGAGGGACTTCAAAAGATTACAATAATTCCTCCATGATTTGAAGAATGAAAAATAATGGGAACTTGTAAGAATGTGTTAGAGTCATTAAGCAGTTGTTTCAGAAATTGTGAAAAATAAAGGTGGCAGGAAGGCATCATATTGAGAAACAAGACAGGCTTGTTTTGTAAGTATATGTTTTACAAAAATGTAACATATTAAAAACTAAAACAAAACAGAAAGATATAAGAAAACTCTGGGAGGTATTGGATATGTCTATTACCTTTTTTGAATTTTATTTTTTAAATAATTTTTTAATTTTTCAATTACAATTGACATACAATATTTTATTAGTTTCAGGTGTACAGCATAGTGATTAGACATTTAATAGCTTATGAAGTGATCACCCTGACAAGTCTAGTACTCATATGACACCATACATAGTTATTACAATATTATTGGCTATATTCCTTATGCTTTACATCCCCATGACTATTTTTTAACTACCAATTTGTACTTCTTAATCCTTTCCCTTTCTCACCTACCCTCCAACACCCCTCCCATCTGGCAACCATCAAAATACTCTCTGTATCTATGATTTTGTTTCTGTTTCATTTGTTTATTTTGTTCTTTAGATTTCACTATAAGAGAAATCATATGACATTTGTCTTTCTCTGTCTGATTTATTCCACTCAGCACAATACCTTCTAGGTCCATCCATGTTGCTGCAGATGGTAAGATTTCATTCTTTTTTATATTTTATTTTTTTAAAGATTTTTATTCAAATACAGCTAACATACAACATTATATTAGTTTCAGGCGTACACTGTAGTTGTTTAACATTTATATACCTAAAGAGGGTAAGGGGGGTGGGGAGTGGGGGGTGGGAGATGAGGGTAAGGGGGATCGAATATATGGTGATGGAAGGAGAACTGACTCTGGGTGATGAACATACAATGGGATTTATAGATGATGTAATACAGAATTGTACACCTGAAATCTATGTAATTTTACTAACAATTGTCACCTCAATAAATTTAATAATAATAATAAATAAATAAAAAGAAATTATCACCACGGTAAATCCAGCAACCATCTGACACTGCACCACGCTATCACAATATTATTGACTATATTCCCTATGCTGTACATTACATCCCCATGACTCATTTGTTTCATACCTGTAAATTTGAACCTCTTATTCCCCTTCACCTTTTAAAAATTTTCAATTGCGGTTGACATTCCTTTTTATAGCTGAGTAATTTTCCATTATATATACGTACGACCTCTTCTTTGTCCACTCATCCATTGATGGACACTGAGGTTACTTCCATATTTTGGCCATTGTAAATAATGCTGCAATAAACATATGGATACACATGTCCCTCCAAAGTCATGTTTTGGGTTTCTTCGGATAAATACCCCGAAGTGGGATTACTGGATCTTTTCTTGTCTCTTGTTATAGCCTTTGTTTTAAAGTCTATTTTGTCTGATGTAAGTATTGCTAACACAGCTTTTTTGGTTTGGTTTTGTTTTGTTTCCATTTTCATGAAATATCGTTGTCCGTTCCTTTACTTTTAGTCTGTGTGTCTTTCGATTTGAAGTGAGTCTTTTATAGGCAGCATCTGTAAGGGTCTTGTTTTCTTATCCATTCAGCTACCTCATCGTTTGATTGGAACATTTAATCCATTTACATTGAAAGTAATTGTTGATAGATGTGTAGTTATTGCTATTTTATTACTCATATTTCTAATCTTTTTTTCTCTTCTTAAAGAAGTATGTCTATTACTTTGATTATGGTGATGGTATCACAGGTGTTTACCTATGTCCAAACTCATCAAACTGTACACATTAAATACATGCAATTTTTTGTGTATCAATTATACTTCAATAAAGCTGTTAAAAATGTAACATATATGCAAAAAGAGCATATAAATCTTCATTGTACAGCTTGATACATTTTCACTAAGTAAACACACCCATATAACCACCACCAAGATCAACAAGTACAACATTCCCAACACATTTGAGGCCCTCCTCATGCCCACTTCCACTAAGTGCCACCATAAAAGTAACCACCATCCTGATTTCTAACACCTTAGATTGGCGTTGCCTTGTCTTGGACATTATATAAATGGAATTATACAGTGTCTAATTTTGCCAGGCTTCTTTTGTAAGTATTATGCTGCTGCTCCTCCATGTTATGGTGTGTAGCAGTAATTTCATCCTTCTCATTGCTGTACAGTGTTCAATTGTGAATATTCCTCAAATTGTTTATTTTTTCCAGAGTTGATGTGCATTTAGATTGCTTCCAATTTAGAGATTATATGACTAATACTGCTATAAATACCTTTGTATATATCTTTTGATGCATTACATACATACATTACTGGGTTACATGCGTATACACAGGAGTTGTACATATGTTGAGTGTACATATGTTCAGATTTAGAAGACATTGCCAAAAAGATTTCCAAAACAATTGTACTAATATTATACATTCCCACCAGCAGAACATTAAGACTCTAGTTATTCTACATCTTCAACAATCCTTGAAATTGTCAGGCATTTTAGTTTTATGTGTGCTGATTGGCATGTGGTTATAACTCCTTTTGCTTTTAAATTCTCATATAAATTTGCATTTAAGCATATGAGAATAGGTTGATCTATATATGATTTAGGGGCAGTAAATTAATTATATAAAGTAAATAAATCAATCATTGCAAGTATTAAGCATTCTGTAATTTTATATAATACATACTCTCTATATATTCATTCTATCTATATATCTACACACACACACACACACACACAAACATACACACCCTGTCTTTCTTAATAGATTTGGAAAAAGGAGATTGATTTTAGTTGGTGACTAATTTATATACTTTATTGTAATAGCAATTTATTCATTTTAGTAAATATTTTATGACCTTCATTATCCCTCATTTAGGAACAAAATGAAACATTTTCTACATTTCCAGTCAACCAAACTGGTTATACCATAAAATAAAATAAAATCATTGAGAGAAACAGTTTCAATTAATAACACATGCTGGGTCTCTAGCACAAAGTTTGGTTCAAGAAGTGTATTTTCCTTTCCATCTAAGGAGTTGGGTTATTATGCTGCAACTAATGGGAAATTAATAGATTTTCAAAGCTCTGCAAGCAATAAAGATCATACACCTCCACATTATTTTTAATTATAAAATGTTATGGTTGATTTCCTTCAATGTTGATCTATACAACAAGGGTATAATTTTAAATAGATGTAAACCTTTCATTAAAACACAAGGAAAATTCAGTTTATTCCTAGAAATCATTCAGAAATTAAAGTCTGCAATTTAATACTCATAGATTTACTGCTAAAGAAATAGTTGGTACAAAAATTAATATGTCCTTATATTTCACTATGTTGAGACCTCCTTGAGAGAAAGGACTTGGATATTAATTATCACTGTTTACATAGGTCTAGAAAAGAATCTTTAAAATAATATGAGATTAATAAATGTTTCCTGACTCACTCTTATTCTTTGTTATAACATACTCTGATAATAAGGTGGACTAATGTATGCAGTCCTCAAATAATTTCACTGAGTATGAAAAATGGACCCACAGATTAGAACTCAATAAATTAATTTATGCTTTGGAACAATCCATTATCACTGTGTTCAAGATGACTATGTTATTGCCAGCAATGCAATATTTTGTCTGCTTTGTCAAGAATTAAACTCCAAACCTTTTGGGGTAGACTTCAGTTTGATCTCAATGCGTTCTGCCCTGTATCATGCCCTTTCCCATGTGACTTTGTAGCTCCTCCCACTAGAGGCAGAGTTTATTTTCCCTCCCCTTGACTTTAGGTTCTAACATTTGACTTGCTTTGGCCAATATTTTTCAGCAGATGTGATATAACCAAAGGAATGAAGTCTACTTCTTGGTAGGGGTTATCTTCCTGCAATACTGCCATCAACATGAGAAGAGACTGGGTCTCAGAATGAACATATGTTCAGTAAAATGGAGCAAGGAACCCTACCCAGCAAAGCTTACGATTTGAAGCAGTCAGGGGAGATCATCCAATTTACAATCAATCTGCATACTCACGAGTATAAAAATAAATGATTATGGTTGCATGCCACCATTGTTATAGCAACAGATAATTGTTATAATTCTTAAAAGCAGACACATGTTGAATTCAAGTTTGTCCATAACACTTATCCAAGTGCCTAGAGTAGGCCATCAATAAATGATTATGGAATGATATATATGAAAATACCTATTTTCAAAAGCCTAAGCTTTGAGGACTTGTCATCTCAGTATTTTATTATGAAAGTTTAAAGGCAGAAAAGTTGAAAGAATTACATAGGGAACATTCACATACTTATCATTTGCAAACAACATGAACTTTCAGATGCCATTTATGATAACTAAACAAAACTACCTAAATGAAAGACTCTAGCTATAACTAAAGAATCTAGGAGAACATTCATGTACTTTCCCCCATAAGTTGTAGTTATCACACTGTATCATAATTTCTTTCTTATATTTCCTAAATAACTCAGAAAAGAAACAGATCAAGGCTAGTGTGCTGCAAGATGACTGCTCCATAAATTTTCTACTGGGATTTTAGAAAGATTAATTGAAATGACTGACAAATGACACAACTAAATCTCATATACATATAACAAAGTGTACAGTTTGGTAAAGGATGGTTTCTGCCATTCATTATCTGTCCCTCGCATAGTTCTCAGAAATGCCCAAATTAGTAATTTTTCATACGGGGAAGAAGGGATCTTCTGCCATGGAGTGAAACTAGGCTAGTCTAGCCATGTCTGGGCCTCCCATTAGACTTAGAGTCTCTTCTAGACCTGGACCAGAATGATGAAGGGGAAGAAGTGATTTACATTTCAGAGCTTGCCCTCCATCCAACACACATGTCGAGCAAGAAATAAAGACTTTCATGGGTACAAAGCAAAGTAAATGGAGTATGAAGTTGAGGCAATGCAGTTGGGCTGGATGAATCCCTAATCCAGAAATGCTGTACATCTTTTCCATGCTATATGCATTGTTCCTGATATTATACTATTGGAGCAAAACAAACATACATTTAACTATACTAATTCAAGTATATACACTCAGGACAATTGAGGAATAAGAGAAAAAATTAAAATAGTACCAGTGATTCTGTTAGTTATTCCATTCAACCAAATGTGCCACAAAATAAGGATCCAGTAAGAGTTATACATGTCATCTTCCTTTAATCCAGCCCATCTCTGAATTCCTCTATTTGTGTAAACTTTTTGCTGTTGTGAGAGTGATTCCAGTGCTTAGAAACACATTTTTTCATATAGTATGACCTTTAAACATAAGCCAACTACTTAATCTGTTTCCTAACTGAGAAAAGAGGGCTTTTCTAAAGCAGGAGTTAAAGCTGTCGATGAGATGAACTGTCCAGACAAAACCAAACCCTACAATCTTAAGAATGATCAAAGGTAATTTTGACTTCAAATGATATCATGTGCCCTGACTTTAAAATCTGACCCTCATGTTAAATTGATTTCAGTCCCCTCAGCTGAAAATAAAACCTCTAACTGCCAAATAAATTATGGGATCTCTAAAGTATCATAAAAAATAAGATTTACTAAGTTTTAGAATGAATTAATGTTTACCAAGTGCTGCTACTATTACATAAATCATAGCTTTACTGTTTACTATCTATAAAATAATTTTCAGTAGTTATTTGCCCAATTTTCTTATCTCTTCTACTAGATAGTAAGATTCTGGATAATTTTCTCTCTTTGCATCCCTTGGAGTATTAGCATATTTCACTGCACAATCTTGTGAACGAATGAATAGATTAATTCAGACACCATCCATGACTACTTTCCTACTGGATTATATTGACATACAAAAAGACATTAGATGCAAACAAATACCTGAACATTTGAGCATTTGAATACCATACTTTTATATTATTCTAAATCAAAATAGAGTCAGCCTAATTATCTTACATTTAAAGTGAAACAGGAAAATCAGTATGGTATAACAACCACAACACACAGGAGATCTAATCTGATGAAAAATGAACTTTTTCTTATGTAATCCATTGAATTTTAAGGATTGACTTGGAAAAGTATGGAACCAAAAGAAGAAAATAACATATATTGACTACTTAAAATAATCCTATGAGACAGGTACTATTCTTATCCTTATTTTGCAGGTGATAAAGATGTCATAAGAAGTTAAGCAATTTGCCTAATGTCACACAGCTAATGTCAGTGCTACAATTTGAACCCAGGCAGGCTGGCTCCAGTGCCTTTAGACATAATCTCTCCATCATACTCCCTAGTACCAGGTATATGACGCTAACAACCTATATCTACACAAATGATTTCCCTTTGTACTCTGAGGGGAGTGAGGATTCTTACATGCACAAATTAGATTCTGAATATCAACTATCCTTTTAAGACTTATATTCCCAAAGCAATGTAATTGAACATAAAATAATATTGGAAACAAAGAAAACCCTTTGGAAGCATTTTTAAAAATCTAACTCTACATGAGAAAATAATGCACCAATCAGGAAAATAAGTCCCTTGGTTCAATTCTAGCCTGTAGAAGCAGCCTGCAAAGGAAAGGAATAATTCCTCGGTACTAACAATTCATCAATAAAGGTTTCATGAGTAAAAAACAAAAGCACTCTTTATAGTAGTGTAACTGTTTTATGGAAGTCCAAACAAAAATCTAAGCATATAGATACTCTTTCTAATCATGAATATTTCAAGCATGCAATTGCTTCTTGAACCCATGTTCTAACTACAATTATCTAGAAGCATCATTATCTATTGTGGTTTAGCATTTAGACTGGCAAAGACAGGAACCCCTGAAAAGACTGAAGACAGGCTGTATCTTGCCAATTGCTTGGAAGAGGCCCAATCATTGCATCTTGTTTACAGCTGGAGATAGATGTGGTTCTACATTTTTCTACGTGTTTTAATAAATTCTTATTTTCCAGTGTTCATTCTAATGCAAAAATGGAGCTGGCTATGCCCCGTTTCCTCCTTGTCTCAAATCAGCTTTTTTCCCATTTCTCTGCTGTCACTCCTTTCCTATGTGAGTATCTATAGCTACTCAATAAATATTTGCTGAATAATGAATAGTATCACATCAACAAAAATCTCCAAATCCCAGACCACTATACATGTTGATTTCTTTAGCCTTCAAACACCATCCATGACCACTTTCTTTGTGGATCAAATTGACATTCAAAAGGACAGTTTCAATCCAGTTAATCTTCTGGTTTTATTTGAGGCAATTTTAATGCAATTCAGAACTTTTAGTGGGCTGCATAGGTCCTTTACTACTTCTAGTTTCAAAACTGACAGACAAAGCTGGAATCTGATTCTGATGAACTTATCCAATAAAGTTCTGAAGTAAATAAAGATGATGTAGTTTATTCTACATAAACTTAAGTTGAATAAAACATATATTTTTATTACACTCCTAGCTCTTCTGTTCAAGCCCCTGACAATTGGATCTTCATCTTTATAAATTTTAAAACTACAACAAAATGTCTGTTTCACCTTAATTACATTATATATTTTGAAGTCAATCAAATACAATTTGAATATTAGGTTAAAGTATCATTTTAATAGGTTGAATGTTACTTCCACTGCTTGCTTTTCAGATCCTCTCTGCCTGAAATAACCAATCGCCTATATCAGCAAAGACACAAACTGTATAAAAGAGCTTCCACCATTAATACAGTCAAGCTTCAAAACTTCCAGATGGATGGTTTCCAATTAGAAAGAGGGAGTACACAATGCTTTCATAGGTAGTAAGAAAAGAGCCTGACAAAGGATTTCAGCTAATCCTATGTGGGTGGAAATTTCAGTCAAGAGAAGAAAAAAATCTCATAAGAAAGATATTAAAGAGAAAAGAACAAACTTTTTTAATGCTGCAGGAAGCAGAAGTACAGTAGCTTTCTAAAACTTGAGAAACAAATGTGTGTCACCAGATTATAGGGCAAACAGGTTGTATGCCCCTATCAAAAAGTCAAGAAGAAAACCCCTTTTTAACACTTCCCTTTGATATGACCTAAGTTAGTAAAATTTAGACCTAAAGAAAAGATGACATTGTTTTTTTCAGATACAAATGGGAAAAACTTTGCAACCACATTGAGGTCATTACCACAGAGAGGTTAAAGGTGATCTGGGGCAAATATGGCCGCATAGCATATTGGCTGAGGGTACAGAATCTTGGGTTGGACCTCCTGTCTACGATTCTGGTTTTTCTACATTTTGTCTGCATAACCATGAGAAAACTGCGCAGCCTTTCAGGTCTCAGCTTGCTCTTCTCCCAATAATAGAATTCTCCAAAAGGAATAAACAAGGAGCTGTACGTAAAGTTCTTAGGACAGTGTCGATGTTATAGGACAGCTGGAATTATGAGTTGCTTATGGGCAGCAAGACTCTAGGCAAAAGAAGAATAGAATTCAAAAACCCATGTCAATCTGATGCTATATTTCCTCAATTTTACAGAACAATTCAAGGCAAGAGTTAAAACAGGTACGTCCTCAACACGTGATCGGCAATTCCAGCACGTACCCGAGGCGAGCACCAAGGTGCACATGTCACTTGAGCATATAGAAACCACAGCTCATCCCCTTAGTAATATTTTATACTGTCCTAACCACATAGGTTGGACTCCTGCATGCCAAAGCAAAGCTCCCTCAACACGGGTGCAGCTCCACACAACAAAGGAGGCAAAAGTACATTCCCCATTTATCTTTACTGTTTCCAAGGAAACAATGCTGCAGAGCCCAAAGTCATTCTCAGTCAGGCCCGCATCAGTCCAGGCCTGATGGCAACCTTTTACTCACAGTCTGTCACATGCTCCAAAAACGTTACCTGTTATTGTTCCAATTAGCAAACAGGTGATATTCTATGTGAGTTCGTGTATGTTCTCACTATCAATGAAGATACTGTCAATAACACGTGAAAGTGAAGACTGCCAGAGGAACCGAAATTATCCACTGAGTAGTGAGACACTAACTATACATTGAAAGTACTAAGAATGCTGTTTTTGCCTGTAAGTTATCTGTGTCCCCCTTATTCTAGAAAAAATATTCCAAATTTTCTTTAGAAGGTAGGTTCTTACCCCGACTTCCATGTAGTTCTGATGGGGGTGATCCATCTTTGTATCTAAGGATGGGACTTGCAGTGCAGGTTTGTGCCCACGTGATTAATTCAAGACAGACATGTAACTTAAGTTAGGCCAAAGGGGGTTCCCTTAGATTTTTACTACAGTGATTACAAAAGAGAAATGTTTGCTCCACCACTAGTGTATCATGATAGCACTTCTGAGGTGAGCACCAATGGCCAGGTACCAAATGGGCAAGGCCTGCCTGAGAGCAAAGGCTACACAGAGAAAAGCAATAACAAAAGATGAAAAGAAGGTGAAAATCAAAGTTTTTGGAATTTTCAAAAATATAGTCCAGCAAATTTCCTTTTTACTTTAAGTCAGGATGAACTGGGTGTCTGTTCAATGGAGTCTCTAAGATTCCTGACTAATACAGGATATGAATTGGGAGGGGAGATGCAAATGTAAACACAGCATGCTTAACTGGAAAGGGCAAAACCCACAGCATCTAGTCCCAGGAAGCACGTGCCAGTGTAGACCAATTCCACCAAATCCACATGGTTGAGAGCTGGTCTGAGGGGCCAGGACTCAGGCTGGGGAGCGGGCGGGTTAACCCCCTCTTCAGAATTAGACACTTATGATGTCCCCTAGCACATCTGAACAGCCTATTGTGAAGCAAAGATGAACTGCCACAGACTCCGTTCCTGGAAAAGATTGGCAGAACTTGGAGCACAGGACGCTTTCTAGTCTGCTGGCTGACATGTGGGGCTTGGCTTCTCTAAGGTCCTAGAATCCCAGAGGAAGTGGAGAAACACTAGGTTATCCAAGAGACAGAGGCAAAAGTAGATGAACCAGAGACCAGACAGAAGATGAAATTGCTGTTTAAGAAAACAACTTCTTGATTGTGTAAAAAAGTCTCCTTGAACCTAGTCTGAGCAGATAAAGGAAGATCCACGGCTAGTATCTGGGATGGGACTAGTATGTGGCAGGTTTTGCTATTTCATTCCTAGGAAAATACAAAAGAAATTATTTGTCCCCAAACTACTGTCCAAAAATGCCTGTTGGTTGTTAGATGGGAGAGGGGAGGGGATGGGGGAGAAGGTGAAGGGATCAGAAAGAGCAAATTAGTAGTCACAATATAGCCACGGGGGTATGAAATACAGTACGGGGGATATAATCAACAATGTTGTAAAGATCATGTAAGGTGCCAGATGGGCACTGGACTTACCAGGGGGATCACTTCATAGACTGTGCAGATGCCCGACCACTGCGCTGTACACCTGAGGCTGAAGTAGAATAATATTGTACGTCAACTATAAGAAGAAAAAATATATATATATATAGTCACGGGAGGTGGAGTACAGCATAAGGAAGACAGTCACTAGTATTGTAACAGCTCTATACGATGTCAGAGGGGTAGTAGCTTGGGGAAGGAGGGTTATCACTTTGTGAGGGGTGTAAATATCTAACAGTTATGTTGCTTTGTACACCTGAAACTAATTTTTTTTAAAAAAGAAAAATACAAGGTCAATACAGGTAAAAAAAAATATTCATAATGCTTGTCATTCAAATGAGATAAACACTTTTTTTAAAAAGGTACTAAATGGGATAGTTTGTCTTATTATTAGGCAAAAATCGTATTAGACAGCATTTGTGATGTCCCCGTAGATATTCACATGGAAGAAAATTCCAAAAAACAACATCACATACAACAAAAAGACATTTCTAATCTTACTGATTAAAAGAAAAACATTAATGCTATACAAATACACTAGACTGGAAATCAAACTTGACCTAGTAATATAAGCAAACATTATAGTGTTATGTGCTATATTCTGAGCAGAGCTTTTTTATAAATTAAGTAAGATGAAGACATATATTCATCAGTATATGAACATCATCCTTAAGAACTGCAGGATTTAATAGTGAATATTTTAATTACTTGCTTTCTTAAGCCATGGTCTTTAATAGTCTATTATAATTTCTTCACAATTAACTACATGATATGTGAGCAACAAGCATATAATGTTTAATGAGTGCTTACTATGAATATGTTGAGTAACTTCACATATGCTTTTTTATTTGTTATCAGAATGTCCTCAGACTCCAGCATACCATGAGTTCCAATGGCATCTTACTAAAAGTAAAAACCTAGATTTCGGTAGCTTTTATGGTGAGGAACTGATCAAGGACCTCTACTTGTCTGCAAAAATCTCCCTCAGTTCTATCTGAGAGTCTACAGGTGTTAATTTCTGTGTGTTCACATACCTGCCTATACTTGCTGAGTACCATCGTATCCACATGCAGTGGATATATATTGGAAACTGCTATTTATTCCCAGTCACTGCTGGACACACTATTACTCTGCTATGACATCTGGAGACATCTCAGTCTCTACTAGTCATCCTCTAAGTGCCACCATGTCCTTCTTCTGTTAGGTCAGACATCTAGAGTTGTCACTGAGCACTGCAAATGAAGCGTTGGCACACTCCCATCAGCAAAGCTGTTCAGGAATGGTGTGGTGAAGTGGTGTGCCAAATGCTCCCCTCTCCTCATATCCCTAAAACACCCCAGCCTGTCCCAATGCTTTACAAAATCTCTAATGGAAGTGTTCTTTCAGATTTGGGGTTTTCATTTAAATCCCTTCACCCCTGGTATTTTTATCCCAATATTACATAGGACTTATACAAGGTGAGGAAGGCAGGGTGAGGAAATTACATCAGATGACAAATCTGAAAAAGGCATATCATGTTTAATTTAGGACTGACTATTCTTTCTAATAACAAAGGTTTTCTTACTGGGTCAGGTTCTTGTTACTTAGTTCCTACTTCCTCAGAATTAGCTCTCCTAAAAACCCTCTCATCCTCTGAGTCAGAACTCACTTGATTTGAAGTAACAGAAATCTAATTCAATGTTGAGCTGGTGGGAGTAGGAAAGAAATGTTACTGTTTCAACAAATTGGAATTCCAAATTCCAGCGGTGGTCTTGTCTTTAGATACAGCTTTGTCAAAGGACTTTGATGATGTCTTCAAGTTTATCTCTCTTTTTCTCCATCTCTGTTATCCTGTATGTTGGCTTTAGTCTCAGGCAAACCAAAACAGTATATATAGCAGGATAGCACTTTCTTCTTCTTGGTTCCAGAAAAAGTCACTGGGATGAATCTGATTTCTCCAACTTGAGTAACTAGGCCCAGAGCTTAGCCAGGGAGATGGAGTACTCTGATTGCCAACCCTTGCTATGAAGCAGAGCAAGCCATATAATTAACATTCCTAGTAGTTAGAGGGAGGATACTTTACCAAAAAGAAAATAAGCTGGGCAGTAACAATTGTCCACTAGAGCCCTGCTCTCCACAGATACGTGCAGGGCAAATCTGATCACAAAGCATGCCCAGATAAAATGGAACCTCAGCAGTGGGAATGACATGGTTTAAATTCTTCCCGTAGCTCGTATGCAAAGAGCCAGTATTCAAAACTGGGGCTCATTATTCCAATGCCTACCTTCATTTGACCATATTTCCTGCTTTCCTAATTATGATGTCTTTTCACACTTCAAAAGAGCAATCCTAGCTATAATTATGTAGGCACACCAAGAGAACATACAACTTTGTAGAAGTCGGAAAGGCTAAAGTACAGTTCCTCAAAGTGTATTCTACACCACCCACTTCAGAATAACCTGGGGTGCTTATTAATATTTCTGATTTGGGAATCACTTCTGAACTCTTAAATCAGAATCTTTGGGTTTCTCCTCTGCCTGCTACGGCTTATGCTTGTCCACTGCTATTGGTATAGTCCAACAGGATTGACCACCTGATAAAATGTTGCCTTCCTTGCTGTAGAGACCTGGCCCGCAGGCAGATGAGCTGGCAGACAGACGAGGTCTCCCGGCTCCATGGGAACGCTGCTTATCAGATAGCCCGTTCTGTACACTCGCCGGCAGTCAAGGTCTCCTGGTTTCTTGGGATGCTGTGTGCATATGAGCAGGGCCTACCAGGTGATTTCTCCCATGAAATGCTCTGTTTTGCTGTACTATATAACCTTGCTTCTTCTCTGCCTGTGTGGGGATCACTACCCCTCTGGCGGCCACCACCAGAGACTTTCCCCGGTCAGTAAGTCTCAATAAGCCTATGTCCACACTCAGTCACCTGATGTGTTCTCTGGGCTTATGGCCTCTCAGGCATAAATCTTGGAACAACTCGGACTCTGTCCAAACAATTGGCGAGGCAACCAGGAGCCCAGAAACACCCTTGGGCATGTGAACATGGGGAAGGAGGAGTTCTGTGAGGGAAATTCTGGAATGGCCAAGAGCCTTTGTGTGTAGGGGGCTGTAAAATTCATAGTTGACAGTTGGGGGCAGCCACATGAGTATGGAGATGCCTTGAAAATGCCAGCCAGGATGTAGCAATTACTGAGCACCACAGCCAAGGACATAGGCTTAGAGAGAAGGAAAGCTGACTGCGCGGTGGCAGTGGCAGTGGCCATGGCCTGGGACCACTGGGTGCTCACCCACCCTGACTGGGATACCAAGGCCTTGGATCCTTTAGACACTTTTTTGGATGCTGAACAGGACATGTAGGAGGATGCAATAGAAAGGGATGTATGGACATGCAACGTACATGCCCCATGCTGCAAGCTCATTTAGTTCTGCAGCCAAAATAAAAAACAACAGGACCGGCCACAGGGAGCTGACCCTGTTAATTTACCAGTACCTGAGAGGAAGCTATTTATCTCTGTGAGAGAATATACTGCTGCTGAATTGATTGAGCTGGACAATTGCTTTAGGCAGAAAGCTAGAGAAAGTCCGCGAGAATGGCTACTCCAGTTATGGGATAATGGGGAGGAAGGAGTCATTCTGAACAGGACAGAGGTGCAGAAGCTTGCATTGGTAATGAGCCACCCATCGCTGAGGCAACCGCTTTATGCAGCCATCGAGAGGAGGAAACAATTTCACTCTTCTCGTGGTTAATAGCTGAATGCAAGGCAGCCTGGCCCAGCAAGCAGGACATACCCATGCAACCTAGTAGGTGGTAGACTAGGGGAGACTTGCAGGACATTCTTCGAAGTCTGGGAATGAGACATGCTATCTGTTCTCACAATTACATGGAGCCAAATAATAACGTTTTTACAGCATCCCTGCAAAAATGTCATTTTACAGTCGGCCCCTAACCAACAGTATGGTATCTTGGTTTCCATCTTGAGTGCCCTGGTAGGGCCAGCAATCTCCCTTGCTGCACAAGCAGTGGCAGACAGAGGAGACACAAAGAATCTGCCACCTGGGGGTCAGGAAAGCCAAACAGAAGGAAAAAGGGGGCCCTGTTTGTGTCATCCTTAAGCAGATATGACATGACCTGCTCCAAGCAGGGACCACTCTGGAACAAACTGACAGACAACTAAATGTGGTTTTAGTAAAATTATGGCAGAAGCTACCCAAAGAAAAACATGTATGCAAAATACCAACCAGAGACAGTCCCCTGCAAGAGAAGGGGGAAAATCAGCCCACCGTACCACCTATGGAGGAGAGGTGGCAGGATACTCAGGATGGAGGCCAAGGCCCTAGACTCTAGGTCAGGGCATACACCAGGAACCAGGGGCCTCATGTAGAACTGGCCACCCACTGGTTTCTAAGAATAAATAGAAGGTCTTGGCTCTTGTTGCTACCAGAGCTGAGTGCACTTTGATATATGGCAACCCCAGCTGTTTCCAGGGCCCAATTCTAGCCGTAGATGGCTATGGAGGAAGCCCTATTAGGGCTAAACAAACACCTTTAGTCCTACAAATTGGCTGACTCCCCCATGAATGATTTGCAGCGCACATCTCACCCATACCCGAATACATCTTGAGCATGGACATTCTGGCAGGCCTTACACTCAGCGGAATGGCAGGGGAATTCAGACTGTGATGTAGGGTGGTGAAGGCAATCACCTGGGGACACGCCAAATGGTCTCCGGTGAGACTCCCATCCCCACGTCGCATAACAAATACCCAGCAATTTCACCTGCCAGGGGGAAAAGAAGAGATCACCCAAACTATACAGGGATTGGCAAAAATGGGCATCGTTCACCCAACCACAGTGCCTTCAACAGCCCTGTGTGGCTTGGGGGAAAAACCAGATGGCACTTGGAGGATGACTATAGATTACCTGGAATTGAATAAACTAACCCCCCTCTGTATGCAGCTGTATCTAATATTGCTTCCCTCCTAGATGCTATTGGACGAGCCCTGGGAACATACCATTTTGTCACACATCTAGCTAATGATTTTTTTTCCAGCATAGCTCTTGATTCAGCTCGTCAAGACCAACTTGCCTTCACATGGGAAGGGCAATAACGGACATTTGCCATCCTCCCCCAAAGTTACCTACATAGCCCCACTATCTGCCAAGGTCTTGTGGCAAGAGGTGTGAAGCTCTGGCAAAGGCCTGTCTCAGTGCACCTGTTTCACTTCACAGGTGACATCATGCTAACCTGTGAGTCTCTTTCAGATCTAGAACAAGCAGCTGGAATGCTGATTCACCACCTGGAGCAACAAGGATGGGCGGTGAACCGTACCAAAGTGCAAGGGCTTGGGTTCTCTGTCCAATTCTTGGGTGTTATGTGGGTGGGTAAGACAACAGTCATGTTAAAAACAGTTATTGATGAAATACAGACTCCCCCACACCCACCTGGCCCAAATTCTTAGGACATTATATAGACTGGTTAAAAAGAGGGTGCCTTGTGGTTGGAAAATCCTGCATACCAAGACAGTCATCGTAACAAAACAGTCAAACAGATACAGGCGTTGGACATGATGCTACCTGAGGGCCCTGTGAATTAGATATGGCTAGTGCCATGGAGGGTTTTGGCTGGGGCTTGTGACAATGGCAAAATGGATGGCATGTGCCTCTTGGCTTCTGGTCGCAGTTATGGAAAGGAGTACAATGGTACATCCCCACCAAAAGCCAGCTCTGTACAGTACACCAGGCCCTTCATCAGTGTGAACCTCTCACCAGCATGGTCCTTGTCACCATAAAGACTTCCCTCCCGATTGCAGGGTGGATTCAGGACATGCTGTGGAAACTGCCTTCAGGTACTGCACAGACAACACTGACTGACTAAATGACGTGCTTATTTACAGCAGTGCAGCACCTTTGCAAGCAGCCCTCTCAGTGAAGAGATGCATGCTGTCCTGAGATCCATGACCTATCTCACTACAAGTCTCTCTGCTGACATCCCCAACATGGACACATGCCCATCTCCCATGAAGGAAGGACAGGGTACAATCCAATCAGACACCTGGTACACAGACAGCTGTGCAGTACAGCAGCCGCCCCAATGGACTGCCATTGTTGTGCAGCTTCTTACCGATAACCCATGGTGGGATGCCGGGATGGGGCAAAGCAGCCAATGGGCAGAACTAGGGGAAGCATGGATGGTGATTGTCTTGAAAACAACTGACATCACCCTGTGTACTGACAGCTGGGTGGTCTTCAAGGGCCTGACTCTATGGTTCCCCACCTGGGCAACAAATGACTGGATGGTTGCAAAATGACTGCTATGAGGCAGAGAGCCTTGCCTGCCTGCACTGGGCCTAATATCAAAAAACGGAAAAACAAAAACCGAAAAAACAAACAAACCCACAAATAAACAATGGCTACATAATAAGAACAGCCACCGAGGACAACATACTCTCCTCCAACTGGACACACGCTACAACCTTGATGTGTCAAGAAAAGATCTCAAAGCCGTCTGTCAATAATGTCCTGTGTATAGTCCATGATGCCCTAAACAACTGGGACAACACATGGGACGTGTCATCAACAGAAAACACAAACCCATTTGTTGCTGGCAGGTTGACTACATAAGACCACTTCCTCTGTTGGAGGGGTGCAAATACCCCGACTTGTGGGTATAGCCACTGGCCTCCAGCAGGCCTTCCCGAGTAAACGGGCCACACAGTGGGACACTGTCAGGGGGCTTAAAACACCTAACTGAGGCTTATAGGCTCCCATCACACACTGACAGTGACAATGGGACACCCTTTTCTAGAGTGCTTAAGCAGACTTGGGCCAAACATGACATGGTATTTCATTTACCCTACAATCCAACTGCTACCAGTCTAATCAAACGAAACAACAGACTGTTAAAAAAAAAGCAACACAATTACAAATGGAGACCAGCTCCTTCCAGGGGTGGATCGCCCGGCAGGACTAGACCCTCAGGACCATCAGCGACTCCCCTCAAAGAGAAAGACCCAGCATGTATGCTCTCCTGACAACTGGATCCTGCCAGGCCCTCCAAATTCAAGTAACTGGGCCACACACTCTCATGCCCCAGTGAGGCACCAAAAACAACCTCCTCTTGCTGCTGCCACAGACCTACTCTTGTGTGTATGGGGATACACACAATCTCTTGGCCATGGTGCTGGCAGACCAGGTCCCAGTGGTTGGGGATCTTAGTCCCATGGGGTATTGACATAGAACAGAGAACAGTAACGTCTTCAACCATTGTCTTTAAAACCCTTCCCCACATCACTATTCAAAACGCCAAGCCCCTGATAAAGTAGGGCTCCCTATATATGACCCCTTTTCTATTTGGTTAGCCTCCCTACCCCCTCCTGGCATCTCACACATTTGGGTTTTGTTGCTTTTCTGCTGGGCTTGTTAACTGCTTTTCCTTTGCCTATATTGTTGCTGCAGTATCTGGTTACAACATACCTCTTTAACCTGCAAAAATCCAAGAGCTATGACTGCCGGGTTAGTGGAATGTAGGGACCTGGCCCACAGGCAGAGAAGGTAGCAGGCAGTCAAGGTCTCCTGGCTTCTTGGGACGCTGTGTGCATATGAGCAGGGCCTGCCAGATGATTTCTCCCATGAAATGCTCTTTGTTTGCTGTACTATATAACCTCACTTCTTCTCTGCCTGTGTGGGGATCACTACCCCGCTGGCAGCCGCCACCAGAGACTCCCTGGTCAGTAAGTCTCAATAAGCCTATGTCCGCACTCAGCCACCTGATGTGTTCTTTGGGCTTATGGCTTCTCAGGCACAAATCTTGGAACAACTTGGACTCTGTCCGAATACCTGCTGTGACGCAAGTTCCCCTTTATCCTGATATTTGCACCTTTATTTATACAAACGTGCACAGAAGTGAAAGATAGCCATGTATTATCAACAATTTAGTCAGCCATCAGTGCAAGGCTAAGTTTTGGGGTACCAACAATGCCGTGGCTCAAATTCCTCATATTTGACCCAACATTCTAGTCAGGGTATTTCCAGAAATCTATGTCAGAGATGCTCTATGTTTGCATGGAACCAAACACGGCCCCCTTTTCACCACAGAGTTAATATGACACAGAAGCAGTAACATCATTCACTCTGCCCTGGCCAGCTCCAAAAGTCCCCATGTAAAGGATGAACTTTATATTGTGATTGAATATAAAGTTAAAAGCTAAAAGAAAAAGGAGATTGTTTCTCTTCTTAAGAAATTAAAGGCCTTAAAGGATATGTGAAAAAGCCTATGCTTTTTAGTATAAGAAAGCTGGCAAGGGCAAAATGAGAAATACTCATGCGCCCACAAAGGAGTGCTTGCCCGACGATCTGCATCCGTAATGTTTATGCACCTTAACACTTGAGAATCACTTTGAGGCAGTTGCTATCAACCTTTGCAGTATATTGGGGACACTTGGGGAGGATTAACACTCAGTGTTGCCTGGATCCCAGGCCTGGAGATTGTGACGTAATTGGTTTGGGTGTGGTCTTGGTGCTCCCCAGTTGCTTCTAATGTGCACCAGAGATTGAAAAGCACCGCAATCAGAGAACTATTGTATGATTGGTGAAAATGCCTACAAAAGTGTTTTTAAGGCCATTTCTCCTCTCAGGAGAAATGTGAAGAAAGTGCTAATCAGTATAGAAAAAGCAATTGGGGAGACTTTTCTAGGAGAAATAATGGTAAATATAAAAACTCAGAGGCAAGCCTAAGACATTAACTCTCAAAAATAATTAGGTTGGGAATACAGAGGGCTGGGAACATGGCAGAGTGGAAAAGAGGGCCGTTTAGGTAAAGGAGAATGAAGAGGTAGAGAACTTTACCACCCAGGATCAGGAAATTGAATTCAACTTGAGAGCCAATTGAGAGCCACCACAGGTATCTGCAAATGGCAGCAGCATGATGAAAACCGTGCTCAACAATGAAAACATCACTAATAAGATAGCAAGGTGGTCAATCCAATGTGTCTTTAAAAGAGCATCTTCAGGGAACTTTACTTCCTTATTTCTCCGACAGGCATTTTTAGCTACAACAATGAAGAAATTACACTCACAATAAAAAAACTGCATATTTGTTAATATTTGCTAGTCTCAGTTTGCATTTTCTGTAGCGCTAGGCCAGACCACAACCATTAGTCTATGGTTAAGGATTCGTAAGAATGAAGGTTTACAGTCAGCTTACATTGTCTCTGGTTTGGTTTAGTACTTCACCTGCGAACACGCAGCACAAAGGATCTGTAAACATGACACCATGATGCCTGACGTTGGATGCTCATCAGAGCCAGCTTGGGGTGAAGAATTCATCATGTAAGAAGAGTTAACAATCATGAGCTCACTGCTTTTTAAGTGATTTTTTATGCAGGCTTTTATGCATATCAGCACTCAAGGATCCACTAAGTATAAAACAACATTATGGCAGCTGTACTTCAGAAACATACTTGCTTACTCTAATTCCTACTCTGTTGTTAGGGCAGCAGTAGGCCTGAAGACTACCGACCATACCTGGCAGCCGCCATCTAGGGAAGTGCTCCGCTGGACCACTGGAGGTGTAATGGTGCTTGTTACTGGGGCTCAGTAGATTCAAATAAGGATAGACTCTATTGAGGGACCATTAAGTTACAGGATTATCAGTTGAGGCCATTCAGTTTAGGTGTTTCTACTGTAAATATATTATTAAACTAAAAATCCTTAACTTGGGATTTACAAAACCAAGGATTTGAGGATAGCCCAAAAAATTACTTTGCGAGAACCATATGAATAATACACTAGATGGCTAAACATAGCACTTATACAATGTATGACAATTAAGTTCACAAACATCCTAGAAAAAGTGCTACATACCTCACTGCTGAATATCACTACGGTCACCTTCGAAGTACTCCCCTTGGGAAGCTATGTACCGACGCCAGTGCCTAGTCCACCCTTCAAAGCAATTTTGGAACTCTTTTTCTGGAATGGCCATCAGAGCTGATGTCATACTGTATTACCCTTGATGTCATCCCAAATGTCTTTCTTTCAATATTTCCTTTATCTTCAGATAAAGAAAGAAGTCATTGGGGGCCAGATCAGGTGAGTAGGGAGGGTGTTCCAATACAGTTATTTGTCTACTGGCTAAAAACTCCCTCACAGACAGTGCCATGTGAGCTGGTGCATTGTCGTGATGCAAGAACCATGAATTTTGGGGGGGAAATTCAGGTCGTCTAATTATTTCATGCAGCGTTTTCAGCACTTCCAAATAGTAAATTTGGTTAACTGTTGGTCCAGTTGGTACAAATTCATAGTGAATAATTCTCCTGATATCAAAAAAGGTTAGCAACATTGTTGCAACATGTTCACAAACCTAATTGTCAGATCTTGTATAATTACTGTGTTAAGGTATTTAAACGAGGAACCCATTAGATTTAGGTGGCCCTAATACCCTGGTAGCCTACAGTAAGCAAATCTAAATCTAAACCAGAGTCAAAGCACTGAAATCAGAGAAAGTAAAACTTAAGAACAACCAATCACAAACTAGGTTTTTCCAAATAAGGCAACCACTGACGCTATAGCCAATCAGATAATTTCTTTTCTTTCTGACCCTCTCTATAAAATCCTTGCCCCAACTCCTGTCTGTGGAGTGCTCTTAACCACTTCTGGTTTGGTGCTGCCTGGTTCAAATCAGTGTTTGCTCAAATAAACACTTAAAAATTTTATTGTGCCTCAGTTTATCTTTTAACACTTGTAATACACTTCACAGTTATTATCAGGCCCTGTCTGATATCCAAGGCTTAGAGTCCCTTCCCCCTGTCCCAAATTAGGGACAATTTGCCTTCTATCTGATGCTTCAAATTTTAGGACATGTTTTATGGGGTCAGAGTACCTTAAGTTATGATCCTTGACCAGCTATATTAAAATCACCTCAGCGTCTTTCCCCCAAAATGTAATTCTTAGGTCCTGTCAGAGACCTATTGAATCAGAGTATCTGGGGTGTAGAGCCTATGCATCTGTATTTGTATCCAGTCTCCTCTGGTGACTTTCAAACCTGCTGCCTCCTAAAATCAGGACGTTGGATGTTAAGCAGCAGATGTAAACTGCCGGCCTGATAACAGACTGGATACTAACATTTGGACACCAATGTCCCCAAGTCTGTCTGCATGGCTCCAGGTATCACATCTTCACTGGAAACAAATGCTCCCTGGTCTGCTGACTACTTTTGGTCCCTGTCCAGTACTGGGGTTGTTATCTCAGACTCTCCTTTGCTTTGGCTGTCAATAACCCCTCTGCTTAATCCTGACCCTAAATCTCAATTGTTCATGTGGCTTTCACCAGCACATTATGAATGTCTATAAACCCTTGGTCTGGGGTAGGATAGTGATGAAATGTTTCTAGCCATTGCTGATTATGGTCTCATTGACAGTAATGAGACAGAGCAGATTAAGAAGATCTACCATCTCAAAATAGACGTATTTATTAGTTTAGGTAGCAAATTATTCGTTTAGGTAGCAAATCCAAGCATGGGGGTGGGAGGAACCAAATGCAAAATGCAGGGATGGTAGTCCAGGGGAGAACTCTATTGTGGGATCCAAAATCAAACTCTGATGCTTTTCCTAATCAGTGGTGATGGCAATGAAAGAAACCACAGTCAACATTGGGAAATCAGGATTGACAGATCTGCGGATCATGAAATCTTAGAAGTAGATAACAGAGCTCCAAGTATTGGTCTGTAGTTAAAGGGCAGAATTCCACCCAATTGGAGTAAAGTTATTATTATTATTATTATTTGCTTTGAACTTTTATTATTTTACACAAGTTACCAAGTCAGGAACTCATAAACAGGGAAGGAACGTCACTGTGGCACATGGTGTAGGAACATATCTTAGAACCTACTGGAAGAAAGGATGACTTGATTTAGGGCTGGAGCCTCCTAAATCCCTCTTGCTTCTAGTTAGGCTAAGCCTCACTGAAGCTGCCTATCAAATTTATCCTTGGAGCATCTTTGCTGGTGTTATTTTGGTGTTAGTTTGTTGGTATTACATTTATACATAGATCCAAGGACTATCTAATCAGAATGCCCTGTGTTTGGGCCTGGACATCTGTGCCTTTTAAAACTACACAGGTGATTTATATGAACTACCAGGATAAGAGCTACAGTCCTAGGAATCAGAATTGGGCTGAACCTGAAAGGGGTGTGGGGCAGCCAGCAGGGGTGGTGAAAGTGGCAAGTATAGAGAACTACTGGTCTAATCAAAATCAGCCTTGGGGAAGAGTGCTATGAGGAAGGTTAACCATTAAGAAACATAAGAGCATTTCCTCTTTCCTGGTCCACCTACTTCCTAGAATTATCAAATACGAATCAAAAGAGCTATGCATTACATTGCCAAATTATGGATGGTCGGGAACCACTGCTGTCCCAGGAACGGGGGATGGGGTCCTTTTTGGCATCTTTGCCTTTTTCCTGCCCCACCAAATATAGGTTATCTCGATGCCCAGAGTTTATCTGTAACCTATGGGCCATTAGACATTTAGGTCCAGTATTCAAAAGAATTTCCTACTATGAAAAATCTCTGAATCATCTAAAGAAAATAATTTCAGCACTTTTCTATCATTCAAAAATTGATAACTGACTCGTTTCTTGCCTCTCAGGTGTATTATTTTAGATGAGGGAATTTCAGTAGCAGCGATTCTTTCATATTGGTCCAGAAAACCCATTCCAAACAACCACAGGGAAGCTACCACCATCTCTCTAAAAGTGAGAGCAAACACGAGGCTTCATTTGTTCATGTGCAGTAAACAGTTGAGTTTTGAAAGCAGAATCTAAAGTGAAGATTTTATTTCTCTCTGGTCATTTTGATCTCCCTGATAGAAAGATATTACTGAGATAAAGGAAGCGTTAAAACCTAGTGCTAGGTAATCAGAGTTGAAGGAATATAACTTTATTTGGGAATTATTGTCTTAAATCTTCTTTGGCTCAAGATAGAAAGCTTGTACCCCTTACACATTTCCTTCTTTCTAAAGTGGCTTGAGCTAAGAATCAAGTCTGTAGGGACTCAGGAGCCAAATGGTCAAAAGCAAGGATTCAGCTGGTAATTAGGTGGCTGGGATTCACATCTCTCTGCCAAGTGAGGATAAGAAGGAAAAATATATAATAGTGCTTCCAAGTTTCAAAGGTGAGGTCACTTTGTGATTATATTTGTGAAGTACCCAAGATCATCATCACCATGGAAAAAGAAAACCAGTTCTGAAACAGCTCTGATTAGCAGGCGCACCCATCACGGATCTGGAACTACAGAGGACATTACATTCCTGAGACCTCGGTGTCTTCCGGTGAGAGGTCAGAATTGCTAATTGGCTCCCTGCAGAGAAATGCACCCCCTGTTGGAATCTGCCTAGCGACTAGTAGTAGAGCTCTTGAATGCCTGGCCCTTTTCTTTTTTAAATAAAAGTAGCAATTCTGCAAAAGATGATTTCAGAATAGGTGTAAATATCTAAAGCTGCAGTCCTTTACTGACACTAAGGTATCTATACTGTTTGAGTTAAGTTGAAAGTTGTCTTCTACCAGTAACTTATTCAGGTATCTCTTCACTCACCCTTTTTCAAAGCTGAACAGACAGCCCCCATAAGAAATGATACTTCTCTAGAAAATATTAACCTCAAGGTGCAATATTTTGTCCTTGAAAACAGTTAAAATATGTACAAGGAAAAATCAGGTCTACAGCAATAGAGCCATGTATCATTTCAAATCTCCAGACTAACACTTTTACCTCTTCTCTTTATTCCTGATCACTGCTGCATGGAGGCAAGTACAGGACATCAAAAAAGTAAAATCTCCACACCAACTTTGCTTTTAGTACTGGGTCAGCCCCTGACCCAACTTGGTTCAATCAGTGTTTCTTCCTGTGGGAATTTGGGAGTCACACCGAGAGAAGGAATTCACAAGAATTCCTTGCTAAACATAAAGTCAGGAGCTAAGAGTTGTTTACAGAAAACCATCCACCACATTTTTTTCTCTGCAGGAAAAAAACAGGGGAAGCCTATCTCAGAGGGAAAAAACAAAAAGCAGACAAACAGAATGACAAAAAAAGATGCGCAAGAAGAACTGGGAATCCCAGGGGCATTTGCTTTCAATTTA
Source organism: Rhinolophus sinicus (assembly GCF_036562045.2). NCBI lineage: Eukaryota > Metazoa > Chordata > Mammalia > Chiroptera > Rhinolophidae > Rhinolophus > Rhinolophus sinicus. The sequence continues at coordinate 20,284,955 of NC_133768.1, read as the reverse complement.
TTTCTGAGTGCTGGAAAAAAACCCTGCCTTAAAGTTCATTGAGATAGCTCTGAATCCTACCATTAAATACCACCTCCAACTTTTGTAGGTATAACTGACAAAAGTTTCCCTGACTGGCAATAGGAATGTTTACTATTATAACTAGTCAGAAAATACAATGTTTTTCAAAAGATATTGCTAATAACCAAAAGTATAAAACCCCTAGTAATAATACACTTAATTAAATGTTATAAATGATATGGGATTTTATATCTAAATATAAATAATTACTAAAGGATATAATAGAAGAGATGCATGCGTGGAAAGATAATCTATTCTGAGATGAAAAAGAATCAGACAAAGACAACCTCTTGGCACTATCATATATTACTGAAGAAGAGTCAATATGTATGATCTTTCCATCAAGCTGCTTTCCAAAACATATCCAAAATGCTCACAGCCTAACTCAGCTATTTAACATTGGGGAGTTATCCTATGGAAATCATCAAATCATTCAAAGAGGTAACCATAGGATGAATATTGCAGAAATTATTACAACCTAAAATTGCTAAAATATACAATAGTAGGGAATCAATTAAATTATTGAATAACATTGCAATGAATACTGAACAATGATTAGATTAGATTATCAAAGACTAATATGAGGAAAAGCTCACAATATAATAAATGATAAATTATAAAATAACATTCATAATAATCTATATAGTTTAAATGATCAAGATGTTTAAATAAATGACTAGAATTATATACACCAAAACAAACAGTTGTGGATGTATCAGGATGGTGAGATTTTTGTTTTATATTGCATATTTTTCAAAACTTTCCAAATTTTCCGAAATGAAAAGAAAACCAGAAAAAAGTATAATTCATACTAGTAGAAAAAAGGTAAAAAGCAAAGTACCAATAATATCAACAGTACAAAACAAAGAAAAAATGAAATAGATAGAGAAAGCAGGAAAAGTCATTTCAGACAGGAGGCCCATGAGCAAAAGCACTAGAGTGGAAAAGAGTTAGACATGTTCTGGGATAACCAAGTATTTCCATGTGGCTAAGTCACAGAATATATAAGACTTAATTCTAAGAGTGGTGTTTTGAAAAGGACCTTGTCTGTCCTCTGGGCATAGAAAAGTGTACTAGTTTGCTAGTGCCGCTGTAACAACTTACCACAAACTCAGTGGTTTGAAACAACACAAATTTCTTATCTTACAGTTTTGGCAGTCAAAAGTCTGAAATGGATCTCGCTGAGCTAAAATCTAGGGGTAGGTAGGGCTGCATTCCTTTCTAGAGGTTTTAGGGAAGAATCCATTTTCTCGCCTTTTCCAGTTAATAGAGGCTACCCACCTTCCCTGGCTCATGGCCCCCTCCATCTTGGAAGTCAGCAATGACTAATCAAATATTGCTCACAATGCCATCCCTCTGGTTCCAACTCTTCTGCCTCTTTCTTCCCCATTTATAAAGACCCTTGTGATTATATTGGACCACTCACATAATCCCGAATGATCTCTTTATTTTAAGCTGATTAGCAACCTTAATTCCACCTGCAGCCTTAATTCCCCCATTGCCACATACTGTGTTTCCCCAAAAATAAGACCTAGCTGGACCATCAGCTCTAATGTGTCTTTTGGAGCAAAAATTAATATAAGGCCCGGTATTATATCATATTATATCAATTATATTATATTATATTATATTATATTATATTATATTATATTATATTATATTATGACCAGGTCTTATATTATATTAAAATAAGATAGGGTTTTATATTCATTTTTGCTCCAAAAAACACTTTAGAGCTGATGGTCTGGCTAGGTTTTATTTTCAGGGAAACACGGTAGTATAATATATTCACAGCTTCTGGGATGAGGATGTGAATATCTTTGGGGGCATTACTACACCTACTAAAAAGCATTTACTTTGGAGATAGAGTGATGGTGGGGAGACCAGTTAATAAAGGTTACTTTAACAACTCAAGACTAAATATTTAACTAGCCTGGAGGAAATGCTGTCTTATTGAGACTTGTAGGGTATACAAGAGTGGAGGGTAAACTGATGTTTCTGAATTTAAGGATCAGAGAGACAGTCTACGTCACATTGCTCCTTCCCAGATTCAAATCATATTCTTAGGGCAATGCCTTACATACAGTAGAGGCTCAAGAGACACTTGCTGAGTCACTGATTTACCTAGGGAATAATTCATTCTGCTGTTTTTCTTAGCTTCTAGAGTTCAGTGATTTCTTCTGAGATTCCCTTAATACCTATTGTTTAAACCCTTTATTTAGCACTTGATCAAGCCTTAACATTATTTATTTGTTTTACTTGTATTTTGTATTTCATGAATTAAGTTGACACATTATTCATTGACTTAGAACTAAGTGCAGTATCACCCATGATGTAGTTTATATAAGAGTGGTACTCTATGAACTACACTTTCAAAAGCCTGGTTTTATGAGCAAACTTTTATCGTACTATGTGGACCTTCCATGTAGATATGGCTGATTATTTTCTGCCATGTAGACAAGACTAGAATCTCTGGTCCCTCTTTCTCTTGTATTTTTATTATTGTCTCAAGGCCAATTCCTACATGATCATAAAGGGATTCATTGAGTGGGTTGTAAGGTTACTAGAATAAAAAAGAAAAAGCTTCTCTGTATATTTCACAGGAGCTGATCCCCCTCCAACATCCTGTTACATGCTAGGATTTTGAAAAATAGTAGTGTCTCTGCTCTGTTGACTGCTGAAATGGATAGTCCTCTGCTATATTAAGTAGAGCAGAATTCAACAAATAAACTATAAAAAGAACAGAACTCAGAAGCTCAGGATCTTAGACACATTATGTAGATATTTAAAATAAGGGGGATATATACCATTAGTCATCTTGGAAATTTTAGAATTCGTCCTGTATTATCTTTACATTGGTTACATATGTACAATATAATCATCATCGACAATGTTAATGGATTGCACACTAAAGCTGTGTCAGGATTAGATATATGCACAACAAAGAAACAGCGGAGTCAAACTTATACTAAAGCATAGATCTGAGGGTATATGCCAAAGGCTGAAGATAGTGCCTGTGATTTTCCCTGTCTATAAAATAAATAGTAGTAATGAAAGTAGTTATGAATACTAGTCCAGAATAAATGTAGGTCCATTACTAATTCTGCCAAATACAGAACCAATGATTGACCTGGGTGTACAGACTAAGGGAGGAATGAGTTCTTCAAATGATGAGTGATACGATATGCAGGATAGAAGAGGGCATCAGCTCAAATCAAGAAAGAAATGGGGGAAAAACATTAAAAAGGCAGGAAATGTTTAGAGTACTAAGGGGACGTAAAAAAGAATTGTGAAAAAATATTTCAGATGATGACAAAATATTTCTTTCTTCTCTTCCTTCTTTTTCCTCTCTCCCTTTCTTCCATGCTTATTGAGAGATTGATTTTGTACTGGCCCTTTTATTCTGAAGATACAAAGAGTTGTGGCAATTTCCTAATTCAATAAACAAACAAACAAAAAATAGGTCTTTGATTTTGAAGTGTAAATTCCTTTTTGATTAATAATCATGTATAATAGAAGTTTACTGATGAAGTATCTTAAAATCTACATTGATATAACCTCTCCTGGATATGCCTTTTTAAAAGATGCCTCTTTAAAAGCCATGTGAAATTGTCCCTGCCCTATAGGAATTTATATTCTAATAAAGGACCTAGGCATGAAAATATACAATATATTATAACAAGTTTTAAGAGATTAACAAGTAGAGTAAGAAAAGAGAGAAAGAGGGAGGAAAAGTTTTCATGTAGAGATTATTTCCTGGAACCTTTTTATGTTGGAAAAAAATTACAAGCATAGTCAAAGGTCAGAATCATGGAGGGTCTTATATCTATGCTCAAAGATAAACCTCTTCTAGAAGCAGTAGAAAGCTTCAATTATTTTTTTGTAAGCAGGACAATAACCTGCTCATTGGTACATGGATGGCAAAATAAAACTGAAGCATTCCAAAGGCAGGATCTTGTTAAGAGCCACCTACTTCAACTTATCATTTATTCATATATCAATTCAACAAATATTAAGCACGTACTAGGTGCACAAGTCTATGTTAAGTTTTGAGGATACGGCTGTGAGCAAATGAGGCATAATGGTTCCTAAATGGACCTTCGAGTCTAGTAGGAAAACACTCATTGGATTGATACATCCATTCATTTATTTGGTACCTACTCTGTACCAGGCATGGAGGTATATGGTAAAAACACAGCGAAGAAGACATAAAAAGACTTTACTTATAGTGGGAGGCAGAGAAGACAATGAAATTTAAATTTCAGGTATGGATAGGTGCTATGAAGAAAACAATATTGGGATGGAGATGACTGTGTTGACTAAGAAGGTTTCTTTCATGAACCATAATGGGCTGAGACAAGAATTCATGATGAGAATGAATCAACCATGTAAAGGTAAAGAAACAGGAAATGCAGAGGTCCTGCTGAGATATCAGAAGCTTGGCATGTTAGAGACACGGAAATTAGGTCAGTGTGGCTGGAATGTGGGAGATAAAGGGGGAGTAGTAGGAAATAATTTTGGAGAAATAGACAAGGACTAGATTCCATAGTCTTATATGCCAGAGTAAAGGTTTTAGAATATATTCTAGTAATATATTATACCTAATGATATACTATATCCAATATAGGGAAGCTTTTAGAAAAGTTGATTCTGCATTGTAACAATCTTATTTGTGTTTGGAAAAAGATGTATTTGGGTGCTATGTAGTTAATGGATATTACCAGAAGCAAGAGTGAAACAATCAGGATACTATTGCAATATTCCAGGTTCCAGATGATAGTATACTGGAACAAAAGAGAAGATGGAGAGAATTAAACAAATTTGGGATATATTTTGGAGGTGGACTGAATGGAATGTTCTAATGTGAGGGAATGGTGAGCATGAAAAATTTCTAGATGTTGTCACTTGAGCAACTGAGTGGATGATTGTGCCTCTGGCTGAGTGGTATGGGGGAGACTGCAGACAGCAGGCTGGTCATGGGTATGTTCCAGTAATCAATAGTATGTTAAAGTTAAGAGTGTTTGAAAATCAAAAAGAAAACCTTAAAAGTAGTAACTACTAAATAGGCAGTTTTATATACAAATGTTTTGTTCAGAGATAAGTCAGGGTTGCAGACATGTACTTGGGATAAATGGTATTTAAAAATCTTGGGACTGAGTCAAATAATCTGAGAAGAAAGTGTCGATAAGGATGACACGGGAGATCAATACCGAGCCATGGAGGAACCGACCCAACATTTGAAGGTCGGGCAGAAGAGTCAAAGAAGTTGCCCGATAGGCAGAAGGCACGTCTTTTAGAAGCCAAAAGAAGAAAATATTTCAGAAATAGAGCAGATATCTAGGTGAAATGTTGCTAAGTGAGGACCACCAAAATGGAGATTGTTGACCTTGATAACAATACTCTCAGTGAAATGGAAGAGACAGAAAAGTTTTGATGGGATAGATTTGGGAAAGAACGGAAGGTGAGGAGGTTGAGACGGTGACCACAAATAACCATTTTGTTAAAATTTTCTATGCAGTGAAAAATGAGACTGTAGTGGAGGGAGATGATGCGTTGACAGAGTGAGGGCATTTTTAAAATGGGAGACACTGGAGCATATTTGTATGCTAATAGAATGACATTTAGGGAAGGAATAACAGGATCAAGGCATTATGCAGAGGGTGTAGCATTTTGCCAGGCAAATGAAACAGAAAGAATGAAGGGCAAGTGACTTACTGATGATCAAGGGCTTGTTATAATAAAGGACTATGGAATCTAAGCTGGATAAGAGGGGACATGCACTCACTTGAGGGGTGTGGTGGGTACAGAAATATTACTATGATGTAAATAGAGTGGCGGTTTAGGTGTAGTTAACAAATGATGGTGAGCGTACAGAATGAGCTGGAAGGATTGATGGTGGTGGTAGTCAGGATTTTAATTATAAGATGACCACTGTGCTAAGTGCTAAGAGGAAGAAATAAAGAATGCCGTAGGAGTCTAAAGCCAGACAGCCATAGCCAAGTTTGCAATGTCAAGAAGTCTCCCTAGCAAAAGGGATGTTTAAGTTGAAACCTGTAAGATGTAAACAAGATAGTTAGGTGGAGACGAGTGGAAAGTGTTATATTTAGAAAGAAGGCCCTATTAAACCATGTGGAGAATTGGAGCAGTTAATTAATTTTTGTGTTCATGAAACAAACATTTGAGTGCCTTCCATGTTCCAGGGCACTATTTCAGGGTGTGGAGACATAGCAATTGATAACAGATACAGTTCCTCAATAATGAATGTCAACTACAATTTTATATATATATATGGTTACAAGATATAAATATCGTTAGATATAGATATGGTTACAAGATATAGATATGGTTACAAGATATAGATATAGATATGGTTACAAGATATATATCTCTATCTATCTATCTATCTATCTATCTATCTATCTATCTATCTATCTATCTATCTATCTATCTATCTATGGTTACAAGAAGCAGAGTACAGCATTAGGAATAGAGACAGTGGAAATGTAACGGCTGTGTGCGATGTCAGAGGGGTGGTAGATGGGGGGCAGAGGGTTGTCACTGTGTGAGGGATATAAATGATAAATGTCTAACTATTACATTGTTTTGTGCACCTGAAACTAATTTAAAAAATGCTGAAAAAAAAGAAGTACAACAAAACAGCAACAAACAGATACAGTTCCTGCCTATGTGGAGCTTACATTCTAGTGTAAGGAGTTTTCACAAGTTCTAGAAGAATAGAGAGCAGGGGCAGAAAGTGATACAGCCAAGGATGCAGAGATTGGGGAGCGACATCATGGTGGGCCTTGAATAAGGATTTAGGCCTTTTTCTTTTGGGGAAAAAAAAGAAGACATTGAAGGGATTTGGACAATAAAAGAACAGATTTGCAATTTTAAATGATAAAAACTACACATCATTGTGAAAGAAATTAAAGCAAATAAGGTTAAACTAAAAAAATAAAATGAGTTCCCCCTTTTCTGATGATGTAACCACAAAACTACTATTGTTGACATTTTATTTATTTCCTTGCAGACACACAGATATACATGCATACGTGTATTAGTTTTCTTTACACAAATGTAACCGTACAATATATGTGTATATTTTTCTGTGTGTGTGTGTGTGTGTGTAAGAGAGAGAGAGAGAGAGATACAGTGAGAGAGACAGAGAGAGAGAGAGAATATATTTCATATCAGTACATATAAATCTACCTAAGTTCTTTGAGTTTACCTCCTTGCAGCATTGTATTTTATTTACCTCACCATCCATTATTTGACATGTAGGTTGCTTTTTTTTATTAAACCAGGCATTAAACAGATTAGTAAAATTTTAAATCAATTGTAAAACTCTTCTTGCTAATTTTATTTTGTTTGTGAAAAGTTATTTTTCATAAATTATTTTATTTATGTTAACATGAATGGGTTGAAAGACAATTATCTATGGGCTTCTCGTGTTTCTGTACTTTTTTGCAGTCACTCCCTTTGTACTGGACTACTTTGTCAAGGATTCTTATATAGTGAACTGCCTGGGTGATAGAAATAGTGTCTCCCTCCAGAGCAAAAGGCAGGTATGCTTACTGCCCATTATAAAAGAATCAGGCTCCCAAAGTCAGGGTTCCTCTCCTGCATGTGCTAGTCTCATCTGTTTTTCATCACATTGCCCTGGGGGAATTGGGGCTTAGAGAACTGATAAAAGAAAATGCTGATACTCTGGATACTGCTATTGCTATGAGTTATAACGTCCTTTGTCTCTGACCTGAGCATCACGTTTCTTTTGCCAGCATCCATGAAACTGTGATAGGCTAACATGTTAGCTTGCAAGTAGAGTAAAATCTCAGACACAGATCAGTGTTCAACAGCTTAATAAAAAGAAATCTCAGTTTCAGTATCTAGTACTATATGGATTGATAGATATAATCCACATAAAGGCTTTTTAAGGTCCTCAAATTTTTGTTAGAGTGTAAAATTGTCCTAAAATAAAAAAGTATAAGAACTACCACATATAATATTTCATTGTATTCTTTATGCTACAGTTAATTTTTCCATTTACTGATGCACGTTGGGTTGATTCTCACTTTGGCAATTTAGAATAAAGCTGGTACAAATATTCTTCTATATGTTTTTTGATGCAGCTTTATTTTTAGAAGATATGTGGGATTAATGGTATCATAAATGGCATCATTTTTTAACATTTCATTTCCCAGTTTTGCTGATACAGAGAAATATAATTGATTTTTTATGCATTGACCTTGCATACAATGATCTTGCTAATGCACTTATTAATTTGATGATTTTTTCCATAGATTATTCTGAATTTTCTAAATAGATGATGATATCATATAAAAATGACAGTTTCATTTCTTCCTTAAAAATCCATGTTCTTTTATTCATTTTTCTTGCATTTTTGTGTTGTTGGGGCCTCACAGTCAATGATAAATAAAAGTGATTATAGAATACATCCTTTTAGTCTTTGTCACAGAAGGATTTCAACATTTTGCTACTAAGTATAAATGTTTTTGATAGGTCTTTTTTTGCTTTGTTTTTTTTTGTAGAAAATCTTTATCACGTTAAGGAAGTCTCAAATTCTTAGTTTCTAAGAGGATGTCTTGTAAGTCACATTTGGACATTGTATTTTATCAAATCCTTTTCCTATATCTTTTGAGATGATCATGTGATTTTCTTACTTTTTGTTAGTGTGCAAAATGATACTGATCAATTTTCAAATGTAAATCCAATGTTGTAGCCTTATAAAGCTACTTGACCATGATACATTTTATTTTATATATTGTTGCATTTGAAATGCTAATTTTTATTTAGGATATATATATATATATATATGTATATGTATATGTATATGTATATGTATATGTATATGTATATGATATATATGATATGTGGGATGTATAGAAGATATATACATATATGTATATATATGATATGTGGGATATATAGAAGATATATATATATATATATATATATATATATATATATATATATCCTAAATGAAAATTAGCATTTCAAATGCAGCAATGAGGTTCAAATGCAGCAATATACGGTGATATATATAGATATATATATATATATATATATCTATATATATATATATATGATTTGCCTATAATTTTCCTTTATCATAAGAACGTCATTAGGTTTTTCAACCCATAGCTTACATTAAAGTCACAAAACAAGATGGGTAGTCTTTTCTCATTTTTCGTTTTCTGGAAGAATTTATATAAACTTTATGTCATTTTTTTCTTAAATGTTTAGAAAATTTTATTTGTGAAGTAATCTGTACCTGGAGTTTTCTTTGTGAGAAGCCTTTAATAATGGATTTAATTTATTTAATAATATAGGGATATTCAGAATTTCTAGTTTTTATTTTTTCAATTTTGGTGATTGTGGTTTTAAAGAAACTTTTTATTTCATCTAAGCTCTTAATTGATCATGCCAAAATTAGTAATAATCTTATTCTTTTTTAAAAGCTTGTGTAATCTTTAATAATTTATTTTTATTCCATATATATTTATATTTTTGATTTAATCTTATCAGTAGATTATCAATATTTTTAGTCTTTTCTAAAAGGATCACCTTATGGCTTGATAGTCTCCATAATTTTCAATTTTACTAATTTCTGCTATTATCTTTATAATTTCTTTTTTTACTGTCTTTGTATATAATAAATATTCTTTTCTTTTTCTAATGTTTTGACACTGTTGTTTACTCAGGAAGGAGCCATTCAGGAAAATAGCAATCATATTAAGCATTGAAAAAAGATGAAATTTAACACAAAGAATTATTTACTCCCCATCCTCAGCCTCAGAAAACCACTGATGCTTTCCAACACTATAATTGAGATTTATCATTTCTAGAATTTCATATAAATGGAAGCATATGATGCATAGTCTTTACTGCCTGGCCTTTTTCGTTCAGTAAAATTTTTCAGATTCATCCATTTTATTACATGTTATCAGTAGTTCTTTCTTCTTGCTAAGTAATATTACATTGTGCAGACAGAACAGAATTTGTTTATTTATTCACCTGCTGAGAGAAATTTGGGTTGTTTACAGGTCTTGACTATTAGGGATAAAGATTCTATAAACAGCAGTGTATAAGTCTTTGTGTAGATATATTTTTTTCCTCAGGTAAATAACTAGATGCAGAATTTCTGGGTCACATGGAAATTTTATTGCGATTTTAAATACAATTCTTAAGAATATTTAGTTAGTGATAACTGCTCTTATATTCTGTTAATAGATTAGTGCTTTGCCCTATTTTTTTTATTTTTACTGTAACTTCATAGATAGGTTTGTGAGTTATTAGGAGATGCTGCATTTAAAACCCAAGCCTAAATACATGGTCGTTAACTTAACATTTAAGTGCTAATATAGTGGTAGCAATATTATAATTACTTTACATTATTTCATTTAATTTTCATGATAACCTAAAAGCATCTGTATATTATTCTCATTTTTCAGATGAGGTAAAATATATAAACTGAGGTAAAATTATGTTACTTAACTTAGCCAAAGACACAAAACTAGTAAATTGCAGAGCTCAGATATAAACCAAATGAGTAGGTTTCCCTAGTGTATGTTCTTAACCCTACTGCCCTAAATAGAGAATAAAAGGGTAAATACTCTATTGCCTAGCCTTTTTCATTCAGTAAAATGTTTTTCAGATTCATCCATGTTATTGCATGTTATCAGTAGTTCTTTCTTCTTGCTAAGTAATAGTCCATTGTACAGACAGAACGGAATTTGTTTATTTATTATTCTGTAGACATATTTTAGTTTTTTTCCTCAGGTAAATAACTAGGTAACTTTTTTCAGGTAAATAACAGAATTTGTTTGTTTATATATACTTAATAGTTCAGACAAGGAAGAAAAAAGCTGCATCTGTTGCAGCATCAGCAGCAGTATCCATTTAAATGAAGTAGATTTCCACGGTGTAATTTTGGTCAGTATATGCAAAGTATGGATTAAAGTATACAAAGTAAAAGGTGGAAAACAAAGTTAGGTATATTTTAAAACTGTGATTAATTTAGTGTCTCTTGTTACAATCTGATAGTTCCCAAACCTAGTAAAGCTATTTATCCTGTAACTCAGTACCCTGTCTGTCTGTCTGTCTGTCTATCTATCTATCTATCTATCTATCTATCTATCTATCTATCTATCTACCTACCTACCAAATATTATTTATCCATTTATGTATTATTTTGGTATTAATTAGCATGTCCTTAGTAAATACAAGCAGCACCTACTTGATTAAATTAATTTAAAAAAAAAGATATACGCCATATTGTTGTGTTTTCTTCTAATTTTTGCAATTATGATTTTTCCGAGCTTCCGTACAAATGTTCTAGGGGTTGTACAGAATAAATGCCTGAACAGCTGTAACACCTTCACCTTACTTCTCAGCTGTTGGCACCAAGGAATGAATGGAAAATCTATAATGTTCTCTATAAATCATGATGAGAGGAAAAGTTCAATTGTGTTTTTCAGAGGAAAAGTAATAGTTGGTTAATATCAATTTTGTGACTATATGAATCTCCTGTCTTTTTTTAAAATAAACTTTTATTTTAGACTAGTTTTAGATCTGAAGATAATAGAGAGAATTCCCAAACAATCCACAGTAGTTTCCTCTATTATTAATATCCTATATTAGTATGGTACATTTATAACTAATATAATATTCTATGCTAGCTATATTTTACTACAAATCTTTAAGAAAACAGATAATAAGCTGTGAGAAAAAATATCAAGGTCATCAAAATCAAGGAAATTCTGAGGAACTATCTCTTGTCTTTTTAAGGACATTATTTTAAAACTTGCTAATAAGACACCTTGAAGAGGCTTATAAAAATAATGATTACATTTTATTTTCTAAACTACAGCAACTACATTGTAATCTCTATGTAAATAAAAAGTATGTTACTTGGCTACAATGCTTTCGAATTTAACTATCACAACTGTCACTGAGATCATTAAATAATAATTTCCAGGGAATTGAATCTTTATTTGAAAAGTCAAAAACAGTTGAATTTACTACTCAGAGATCTATCAGACAAAAGTTTGAGAGAAGAAACATCTCACTTTTCACATGCCACCTGAAAAAGGTTGCTTATAGAAAGGAGGGCATATGCTTTGTAAGATAGTAAGACAGAGATATGAATAACTTAATCAATAAATAAAAATCAAATCTCTGCCTGTACACTGGAGACTCAGTAATTGGAATACAAAATAATTGCATACTCATACTTCTTTCTTTATATTTATCCCAGGACAGAATTCTCTCATATTGTCCATCTCTGATTTTATAAACCATGCTGGAGAAAAATCATGAAAACAATAGCCAATCTGGCCAAAAAAATTACAACATCCTAGGATTTAGTACTGATATTTAGTTATTACAAACGGCACAAATTCTCAGATATATTAACTGCCTTAAAAAATACTCTGCCTTTCAGAACGATTATAAAAAGACACATTTACCACTCATAGAAACCCTGATTTCAGATTGCAAGAAACCCAGGCAAAAGCTATATGGGATACATTTACAGAGGGCCATAAAAGTGAAATGTAGCTAATGAGCCCTTCGCAATGGTTTGCATGATGTTCATTTCTTACTCTGCCTTTATGGCAGCTACTGTTCAGAAAAAGTCCATCCATTTCATGTAAATCTGGCTGCTTCCTGCTCCAGTACCAGTGTTAGAAAACTCAATTTAAATCAAACCTAATCACTTCTGCCAGCCACAGTGCACTTCCCAACCCTCCTCACCCACTTGTACATTCTAGCATGATTTTGTTTCTTGCATCTCTCAGCCTTCCTCCAATTCAACCATACTCTAATTGGCTGGCTGGGGATTCCACTGTCACTCAAGCTAAACCCCAAGCTCATTGATGAAATTGGAAGCTGAGTTTGCAGTTTGAGTGCGGTGCTAAGGGTACATACTATTTTCTGGCCTTTTTTTTTTTTTTTTTTTAACCCCTGTAAGTAGCTATATAGAAGGTAAGACAATGTATGAAACTGTACCTTAAAATACAGCAGATCTTTTTTCTGACACATTTAATGGTTTAGTGCCATGCTGGTGGTCGAGAAGGGAGTTGTCTTCACATTTTGCCACAAAAGCAAGCCGTGACATCACCTGGAAGCCACTTTCAACAACTATTCGGTTACCACTTTTTAAAGTGACTGCCTGTGACCTGAAGATTGTTCATTTTTGGAGGAAATCTAGCAAAATTTTCTGTGGGTACCAATCCAGACAATTCAAGATTTTGTTTTCTACTTGTAGATTAGGGCTGTTAGCATCAAATTATTTAATTTTTTTAAAAATTCACAGAATGTGAAATATTTCTGGATTGTTACTGCTGTACCTGATGCTACATAATACAAGAGAAAAACTTTCCGGATTACGGTGTTCAAATGCAAGGGAGCTATTATTAGCTTTGCGTCACTAAGTTTTCATTTCACTAACAGTAAATGAAGGACAAGCTGGTGGGATTTCTGACTATCTAATGAGTGTGGGAGGATTACAAAAACCTGACACGAAGTCCTTGCCCTCAAGTAGTTTCCATCTTATGAAGGAGACATATAGATAGAAAATACACAGTATTATATATAAAGTAAGTACCAAATTTGTAAGACAGACAACAATTGATGAAGAGATTCAGAAGAGGGGAGAGATGACTGAGACAGGTATCTGTCCCACAGTTATCACACTTTACTAGCCATTCTCTTCTCTGCCTCTTTGGTCAAAGGTAGGTCAGAAGAAGAAAAAAGATATATATATATATATATATATATATATATATATATATATATATATATATATATGACCAACAATTGCTCAGCTCAACCATCAAATAAGTGGCTTTGATTTCACTTACCATAAACACATAGTACGACCATTACACAACCCATTTTCATGAGTGAAATGCAAGTCTGTCTTATCCCCAAACCATAAATTTGCCAAATTGACTTAAACAATGAAAAGGAAGCCACTATTCATGGTGTATTTAGTATTTGTGCCTAAACATAGTTGAAGTACTAATAACATAATCTTTTTAGCCCAAGTGTGAATTCACCTGAACCAGAACCAGACTAGAATTCACTCCTGGGGAATGAAGGTGGCTTTTTTTTTTTGTGCTTCTCCCTCCCTCCCTCCCTCCCTCCCCCCTCTCATTTTTTGAAGGTGTTTTTGTTTGTTTTTGTCTTTGCATTTGCTTATAGCATTTACTTTGCTGTCTTAAGGTGCAAAGATGCTGTTAAGTGTATGTGTACACTTTGGTCATTCAAATATCCTTAAACTAAAAACAATCTGCTATCTTTTTTTCACATGCTTTGTTTTAATTTTCTATCACATAATCTCCCTATGCTCATTTTTTATTTCTAGTCTTGGTCAATTAAATATCTTAGTATATATTTTCCAAGTGTTGCCTAGCTTTCCCCTTTTCACAATTACCTTATTTAACTTCATCATATGCTTGACTATTTTGACTCTAATAGACAAAATGCAGGCAACTCTCCTTAATAAATGAGAATGTTTGTTGTTGCTCAGACAAAAATAGCATTAAATGAACATGACCCTTACAATGTTCTCATTTCTGAGGATCTGTCGCTGAGATGGTTTTTATTCACTCTAGGAATTCAAATTGCTTATCCCTTTAAAATAGGATATCCACCTACAGGGTGGATACAGGGTATCTACCCTGCTTCTAGGTTCATACAAATCATGTAATTGGAATAGGCACTCATAAGGACAGAGTGGGTTTCACTGTCTCATTTCCTGTTATGTAAGATTATTTTGTATCCTTTGACATTTTTTTTCTTTAGAAGAAAATTTCTTAGGTATCTTTGTCTGAAACAGGACATTCTATGAAATACCATAAGAAATTTTCCTAAACCTTCATTCTTAGATGATGAAAATGATGATGATGATGATGTTGATTTAGGGACCATCTAGTCCCAAATAACATGTTCAAGCATATTACAGTATAGAAGTCCATGTAACATTTGGTTAGGGTTTTCATTTTTCTCCCATTCTCACTTGTAGTTAGCTTTCTGAATGATAGTAACTAAAGCCCTGTAGCATAGATGGAAGAAAATATCGGTTCTTGAGGAATGCAAATGTAATTAACCAGTAATCATTAGCAGGTTTCTTAAATTTCCTGAAACTTTATATATATATATATATATATATATATATATATATATATATATATATATATATATATATATATATATGGAATTTTATGGGAAGAGCTACCATTACTTGAGGGAAAACTTTTTTCATTGATGATTAAGCTCACATACAACCTTGAACCATTATTTACTTTAATCCCTGAGTCACTTTCTATCATTCATGTGAATCCCCATCAGATTGGACCACCTAGTGGTCTCATTCTCTCTACTTTATCATAGTTCCTCGGGTCTTCTCAGATCACTTCCATCCTCACAAACCCAGCTTGCTTTTCTTGTCAATCTCTTGCTTCAATCTGATTGCCCACACCGGGGTAAGAGGCTTCAGATTCTGAGTGCAGGAGGCAGGGATGAACTGAAGTTGTATAATAAAAAAAATCGTAAATACTTCTGTTGGTAAGACTGATCATTTAACAATATAACACCAACATGTTGTTATGCTAACAGTGTCTGTATTTTTTCCCCATCTTGCTATCTTACTATTGTCCTATTTTTGTTTTCTGTGGGGCTTTTTTGGGTGGGAGAAGGGGAACAGGACTTTTAATGGGGAACAGTGTGTACTTCCAGGACTTTTCCAAGTCGTTGTCCTTTCAGTCTTAGTTGTGGAGGGCACAGCTCAGATCCAGGTCCAGTTGCCATTGTTAGTTGCAGGGGGCACAGCCCACTATCCCTTGTGGGAGTCCAACCGGCAACCTTGTGGTTGAAAGGATGCACTAAAACCAATTGAGCCATCCAGGAGCTCAGTGGCAGCTCAGCTCAAGGTGCCGTGTTCAATCTTAGTTGCAGGGGGCACAGTCCACCATCCCTTGCGGGAGTTGAGGAGTCGAACTGGCAACTTTGTGGTTGAGAGCCTGCATTCCAACCAACTGAGCCATCTGGCCACCCGGGAGCTCAGCAGCAGCTCATTAACTTCATTCTAGTTGTGGAGGGCGCAGCTCATTGGCCCATAAGGGAATCGAACCGGGAATCGAAATAGATCCTACTCTAGTGGAGTTTGCTAGTCATGCTGGCAAACTGTTGCCAGCTGTCTGCCCTGTTGGCAGGCAGCTCACACTCTAACCAACTGAGCCACCCGCCTGCCCCCTATTTTTGTTTTGATGAAGACCTAAGATGGGCTAATGCAATGCATGTTAATATCTCATTCTAGGAAAGAGGTTAGGAAGTAAATGACATTCCCTACCACATAGGATCCTGTGGCAGACTCCACATTAATTGTCTTTCCAATTAAATCTGTAATCAATGTTATCAAGCATGGCCTGTGTGTAATCAGTGTTATCCAGCATGACTAGCAAACTCCACTAGAGTAGGATCTATTTCCTGGAGGATCAAGTACTTTATAAAGTTGTCCCTTCCTGATTTCCAACCCTAAGCAAAGGATGCCTGTCCTATGCCTCGACTATGCAGGACCCTATAGGTAAGCTGATGAATATTTTTAGATAATATGCTAATGACTATTCATTAATGTGCTGATAATACTAGTAATTATTTGGTATTAAAAAGTCTTCAATGACTATGTTAAAAGAATCCAAGTATACAACCATGTGAAAATCATAGGTTCAGCTGAACTGGGGGGAAAATATTTGGGGCATAAGGAATTTTTCAGAACCCCTCCATTCACACCAATGAGGAGCATGCTGATGATTAAGTTTAGATTCAAGGGTTTTGTTCAAACAAAATGATCAGTGAAGTATCCCTATTAAGGATCTAGATACAGAAGACTGAATGATAATGTGTGCAGAGAACGTCTTATGAATGAATGCATGTGGGCGTATCAATTCAGACAAAATGTTTATCTGAACCTTATGACTCTAAAAGCTTCCACCTATTTCCCACAGTTTTGCTTTTCTGTTCTTCAGTAAATAAAATAAATGCCAATGTAACAAGAAACCATAAGACAACATTTGCTCTTTGAGGAATTTTGCTCTCACAGAATCTCTAGTTCATTTTTTCTCCATCCCTTTTGGCTACCTGTCACATTTTAGAGTTATTTTATCAGAGGTTGAAACTAAACATAAAGTAGGCCTTGCTTCAGTTTTCTACCTTGGAATAAGTTACTTAAAATGATATCCAAAGTACTTGAGGACTCTGTGAAGAAAAGTTCAGGAAATATTGAAGAAAACCATATGGGATTTAAAGGAAAAGTAGCTACAACTAAGAGTTACTTGAACATCTTGACATTAATGAGTATGAAATGTTTTATGCAAATGAATATACACTATTTCTTTTTAATTTCAAAGTAACTTCTTCAAAGAAGCTGATACCAATAGTATTTGGTTTAAACAGAAATATTTTGAATTACTCAAAATTCCTTGAATATGTTGTGCAAGAAGCAAAGGAGTTAGTATAATACACCAACAGTCATACATTAACAATACACATCCATGGAGTACAGCATAGGGAGTAGAGTCAATGGAATTGTACAGCTATATATGATGTCACATGGGTAGTAGATGGGGGGGTATTACTTTGTGAGGGGTATAAATGTCTAACATTGTTTTGTACACCTGGAACTAATAAAAACAAATATATACCCGAATTTTTTAAGCAGATTGTGGTGATGTGATGTTCCCAGCAATACAGAACAACTGAAATACAAGATATTTGAACTGGATTCCTCCCTCTGTTACTGTTGTCTGATATTATTTAAATGACACATCATTGTTTTTAATCCAGTCCCATTAATGCTCAGCCTTCAAGTTGATGTGCAAAGACATTACAGACCCCCAAAGACCAAAATATAACTGTTGATTCTTGCTGCTCCCACCCACAACACTAACACCTGCTGCATATCAATCATATTTACTTTGACCACCTGTCCTAATGTGCCTAAGACTGAGGAATTTCCTGGGACACAAAATGTTCAGTGCTAAGTCCCAGGCAGACCAGGACAAATAGATAACCCTAAGCCATCATCCATGTAATTGTTGAAATTAACCCCTAGTAGTCAACCCTGATTCCTTCTTTCCCTTAATTCTCCAGATTTAAACTATCAGCAAATCTTCAGCCCTTTACCATGAAAACATCCCCTGGATACATTACTTCTTAGCTCTCAACTGTAGCCATAACAGGCTGAGCCAGCATCACCCTCACTAGTACAAAGGGTAATGTAATGGCTACTGAAGTGTTCCCCTTCCAGTATTGCCCATTTAAAAACCTCTCCAGCTCTGAATACAAGGTCATACATGATCTTGTTTCCACCTCTTTCTCCAATCTCATCTCCTACTACTCTTCAACCTGCCACTAAGATTCAGCCACACTGGCTTTGGTCCTTTTCCTTAAACATGCCAAGTTTAGTCGTGCCAGGAGGTCTGCACACCACTCTTCCCACTGCTTGCAGTCATTTTTCCCTGCTTTTTTCTGCAGCTGATTATAGTGCTTGGCATATATTCGAAGGTCACATATCACCTCCACAAAGAGCTTTCCTTGACCACCCGATCTAAAATTCCATTCAGTAATTTTCACTCATATCACCACGATCTAATTCTCTACATAACAAGTAGTACTATCTGATATTATCTTGTTTAGACTTGTTTGTTTATTGTCTATTTAAAATTTAAATGTTGGATGACATCATAAAAATGGCAGTGTGAGGTGAGCCTCTTGAAATCTCCCTGGAATTTACAACAAATTGAACAACTATACCTCCAAAAAGGACTCCCTGAGCAGCAGACAGGCATGAAATCATCTAAAGGTGGACAAATTGCATGAGCAGGGGAGGAGGAAAGAGAGACGTACGGAGATGGGGTGCAAGACACAGACCTAGCTTGGTGCTCCAAGCTCGCTGCATTCTGGAAATACTGCAGCTGTGGGAAAGGGAAGGCCTTGGACAGCTAGGGCTCCGCTTATGGCCCACAGGGCTGAGAGGACAGCATATAACATGGCTGAATGCAATGCTCACGGCACAGACCTCGGAGAAAAGACTACATGGAGAAGGCTGAAAATGGTAGTTGAAGCCCTCACTGCCAAACAGAGAATGGAAGCCTTAGGCACTGAGACTAGCCGCCCCCTCCCTACCCTCCCAGAGTTCGCCCCGCCCCCACCTGCCCGGTGCTAGAAGCGGAACAGTAGCAGTGTCAGATCAAAAGAACAGAATATTTGCAGTTCTGAGAACTGTGGACCGCAGATGCAGACTTGCAGCCCAACTAGTTCCGGCAAAGGGAAGGGAGCCGTGGAAGCAGGACTGGCTGTGGTGGTGGTCGCTGCCATTGCTCTGGGCTACCTCTCACAACCCACCACACCCCTGCCCCACCTATCTGGGGGGATCCCTGCAGGAGTAAACAGAGCTGCTGAAACACACGGGCTGTGAATCTGGTGCAGGAACAGCTTCAGAACTTCAGAAGCTCTCCACATACCCACACAGAGGCAGTGCCCTATGACCCAGTCAAAATGTTCACAGAGGAGAAGCCTGCCTTCCATGAAATCCCCCCATTATGTGAGAAGGTGGAATAGTGCAGAGAAAACATAGCACTACCGTGTGAGAGAGAATAAAAGGCTGCAGACAGAGAGAAAATAAAACATTCTACCAACACCTACTGGAAACAAAAAAAAGACCTTTTTCTATCAACCTGTTACAGAACCCACTGCTGTAGATGTCTAGGAAGAGAAATAATAAATCAGTAATTGCCATGAATAACCAAGGCAACAAGACAGGTCAGGAAGAAAGTGAAAAGTCTCCCGAAAATGAAGTTAAAGACATGGAAATATGTGACTTAAATGACAGAGAATTCAAGATTGCAATTCTTAAAAACTCAATGAGATGCAAGAAAACACAGACAGGCAGTTTAAGGAACTCAGAAACACAATCAAAGAACAAAATGAACATTTTATCCGAGAGATTGAAATTTTAAAAAAGAACTAAATAGAATTTCTGGAGATTAAGAACTCAATAAAACAAATGAATGAAATAGCCAGCTTAGGTAGTACAGTTGACCAAATGGAGGAAAGAATTAATGACATCAAAGATAGAAATCTGGAAATGACATGGATAGAAGAAAAAAGAGACTTGAAACTTAAAAGAAATTAAAGAACTTTCTAACTCCATCAGAAAGAGCAATATAAGAATAATGGGCATACCAGAAGGAGAAGAAAGAGAGAAGGGAACAGAGAGTATATTCAAACAAATAGTCGATGAGAACTTCACAAACTTGTGGAAAGAACTAGATCCTTGAGTCCAAGAAGCAAATAGAACACCTAGTTACCTCAATCCCAACAGACCTTCTCCAAGGCACATTGTATTGAAGCTGTCATAAAATAATGACAAAGAAAGAATCCTCAAGGCAGCCAGGGAAAAGAAGATGGTAACCTACAAAGGAAAGCCCATTAGATTATAATCAGATTTTTCAGCAGAAACTCCACAAGCCAGGAGGGAGTGCAACCAAATATTCCAACAATTGAAAGAGAATTTATGAGCCAAGAATAATATATCCAGCAAAGATATTCTTTAGATATGTAGGACGAATAGAGACCTTTCCAGACATACAGAAGCTGAGGGAATTTTCTAATACACAACCTGCACGACAAGAAATACTGAAGGAGGCTATTCGACTAGCATAAATAGGGATAATTTCTGGCAAACAAAACATAAAAGCAGGGAGAGTAAAGGCCTGAACTGGAATACAGGAATGGAGAAAGTAAGCATGATGAAGAAAATGGAATACTCTAAATATGAAACTTTCTTTTACATAAACTTAATGGTAACCACTCAAAAAAAAAAAAATCCAGAACTGAAATATATACTGTAATAAAAGAAGAAACAGAAAGAAAAATCGTAGAATACCACCACACAGAAATAATGGACAACAACAGAAAGGCAAAGAAACAATGGAGACACAGTTTTAAAAGAAAACCAAAGATAGAATGACAGGAAATCCTCACATATCAATAATTACCCTAAATGTAAATAGACTGAACTCACCAATAAAAAGACACAGAGTAGCAGACTGGATCAAAAAACTAAACCTAAGTCTATGCTGCCTCCAAGAGACATATCTCAGCTACAAGGACAAACACAGACTCAAAGTGAAAGGGTAGAAATGGACACTCCAAGCAAATGGTATCCAGGGAAAATCAGGTGTAGCCATACTGATATCAGATGAAACAGACTTCAGGATAAAGAAGGTAACAAGACACAAAGACGGATATTTCATAATGATAAAGGGGACTATACAACAAGAAGACATAATAGTCATCAAGACGTATGCCCCCAGTCAGGGAGCACTGAAATATACCAAGCAACTGCTATCAGAACTAAAGGGAGAAATTGACCAAAACAAATTATACTAGCGGACTTAAGTACATCATTGACAGCTATGGATGGATCATCCAAACAGAAAATAAATAAAGAAATAGCAGCGCTAAATGACACATTACATGAAATGGACATAATTGACATTTATAGAGCACTTCATCCTAGAACATCAGACTATACATTCTTTTCTAGTGTACATAAAACATTCTCAAGGATAGACCATATATTGGGACATAAAACTAGCCTCAACAAATTTAAGAAAACTGAAATCATACCAAACATAATCTCTGGTCACAAGGCTTTGAAATTGGATATCAACTGCAAAAAGAAAGCAGGAAAACCCACAAATACATGGAGATTAAACAACATACTTTTAAAGGACGACCAGGTGAAAGAAGAAATTAGAGGAGAGATCAAAAGATACATAGAAACAAATGACAATGAAAATACATCCTATGAAAATTTTGGGGATGCAGCGAAAGCACTTTTAAGAGAGGAATTTATATCATTACAGGCCTATCTCAAGAGAGAAGAAAAATCCCAAATAAATAACCTCATGTTACACCTTAAAGAACTAGAAAAAGAAGAACAAATGAAACCCAAGGTCAGCAGAAGAAAGGAAATAATAAAAATCAGAGCAGAACTAAATGAAATAGAGAACAAAAAGACAATAGAAAAAATTAATGTGACAAAGAGCTGGTTCTTTGAAAAGATTAATAAAATTGACAAACCCTTGGCTAGACTCACTAAGATAAAAAGAGAAAAGACACTAATAAACAAAATCAGAAATGAAAGAGGGGAAGTTATCACGGATGCCACAGAAATACAAAGGATCATCCAAGAATACTATGAAGGACTATATGCCACCAAATTCAATAACCTAGAAGAAATGGACAAGTTCTTAGAAACATATAGCCTTCCTAGGCTGAACCACGAAGAATTAGAAAACCTAAATAGACCGATCACCAGTAACGAAATTGAATCAGTCATCTGAAATCTTCTCAAAAGAAAAGTCTGACACCAGATGGTTTCACTAGTGAATTCTACCAAACCTTCAAAGAAGCTCTAATACCAATCCAGATCAAACTCTTCCAAAAATTGAAGAAGAGACAATACTCCCTAACTCATTTTATGAGGCCAACATTACCCTGATATCAAAACCTGGTAAGGATAACACACACCAAAAAAATTACAGACCAGTATCTCTGATGAATCAGAGCAAAAATCCTAAACAAAATTCTAGCAAATCAAATGCAACAATACATTAGAAAGATTATTCATCATGACAAACTGGGGTTCATCCCAGGATCACAAGGATGTTTCAACATATGCAAATCCATCAATGTGATACATCACATAAACCAAGTAAAGGACAAAAACCATATGATCATATCAATTGATGCAGGAAAAGCATTTGACAAGATATAACATCCATTTATGATTAAAACACTTAATAAAATAGGCATAGAAGGAAAATACCTTAACATAATCAAGGCCATATATAACAAACCCTCAGTTAATCTCATAATTAATGGTGAAAAACTGAAGCCCTTTGCTCTATGTTCAGGAACACGACAGGGCTGTCCCCTATCACCTCTGCTTTTCAACATAGTGTTGGAAGTCCTTGCCAGAGCAATCAGGCAAGAGAAAGAAATAAAAGGCATCCAAATTGGGAATGAAGAAGTTAAATTGTCACTCTTTGCAGATGACATGATTCTATATATAGAAAACCCTAAAGACTCCACCAAAAAGCTATTAGAAACAATCAACGAATACAGTAAAGTTGCTGGCTACAAAATCAACATACAAAAGTCCATTGCATTCCTATATACTAACAATGAAATCTCAGAAAAAGAAATAAGAAAAACAATTCCTTTTGCAATTGCAGCAAAAGAATAAAATACCTAGGAATAAACTTAACCAAGGATGTGAAAGACCTATATGCTGAAAACTATAAGACATTTTTAAAAGAAATTGAAGAAGACACAAAGAAATGGAAAGACATTCCATGCTCATGGATTGGAAGAATCAACATAGTTAAAATGGCCATATTACCCAAAGCAATATACAGATTTAATGCAATCCCCATCAAAATCCCAATGGCATTTTTAAAGAAATAGAACAAAAAATCATCAGATTTGTTTGGAACCACAAAAGACACCGAATAGCCAAAGCAATCTTAAGAAAAAAGAACAATGCTGGAGGTATCACACTCCCTGACTTTAGCTTGTACTACAGGGCTACAATAATCAAAACAGCATGGTATTGGCAGAAAAACAGACACATAGACCAATGGAATAGAATTGAGAACCCAGAAATAAAACCACATAAATATGGACAGATAATTTTGACAAAGAAGCAAAAACATACAATGGAGAAAGACAGCCTCTTCAATAAATGGTGCTGGGAGAATTGGATAGCCACATGCAAAAGAATGAAACTGGACTGCTATCTGTCACCATGTACCAAAATTAATTCAAAATGGATCAAAGACTTAAGCATAAGACCTGAAACAATAAACTGCATAGAAGAAAACATAGGTACTAAACTTATTGACCTTGGGTTCAAAGAGAATTTTATGAATTTGACTGCAAAGGCAGGAGAAGTAAAAGCTAAAATAAATGAATGGGACTACATAAAATTAAAAAGCTTCTGCACAGCAAAGGAAACCATTGACAAAATAAAGAGGCAACCGACTGAATGGGAGAAGATCTTTGCAAACAGTGCCTCCGATAAGGGGCTAATATCCAAAATATACAAGGAACTCATGCAACTCAACAACAAAAATCAAAGAACCCAATTGAAAACTGGGCAGACTACCTGAAGAGACATTTCTCCAAAGAGGACATACAAATGGCAAATAGACATATGAAAAAATGCTCAACATCACTAATCATCAGAGAAATGCAAATAAAAACCACAATGAGATATCACCTCACCCCAGTCAGAATGGCTATCATCAACAAGACAAATAGTAACAAGTGTTGGAAAGGCTGTGGAGAAAAAGGAACCCTCATACACTGTTGGTGGGAATGCAGACTGGTGCAGCTAAGGAAGGCAGTGTGGAGTTCCTCAAAAAATTACGAATAGAATTACCATACTACCCAGCAATCCCTCTCCTGGGTATCTACCAAAAAAATCTGAAAACATTTATGCATAAAGACCTGTGTGCTCCAATGTTCATTGTGTCCTTATTTACGGTGGCCAAGACATGGAAACAACCAAAATGTCCTTCAACAGATGAATGGATAAAGAAGGTGTGGTATATATACACAATGGAATACTATGCGGCGATAAGAAAAGATGAAATAGGACCATTTGTGACAACTCGGATGGATCTTGAAATTATAATGCTAAGCGAATAAGTCAGACAGAAAAAGCAGAGAACCATATGACTTCACTGATATGTGGTATATAAACCAAAAACAACAAAAGAACAAGATAAACAAATGAGAAACAAAAATTCATAGGCACAGACAATAGTTTAGTGGTTACCAGAGGGTAAGGGGGGTGGGGGGCGGTAGATGAGGGTAAAGGGGATCAAATATATGGTGATGGAAGGAGAACTGACTCTGCGTGGTGAACACACAATGGGATTTATAGATGATGTAATACAGAATTGTACACCTGAAATCTATGTAACTCTACTAACAATTGTCACCCCAATAAACTTTAATTAAAAAAATAAATAAATAATGAAATAAAATAAAATACATGCAAATAATATATGCAAGGAAATGTTGAAAACTGTTACTAATGTATGTCTCAGGTTGGTAAAATCATGGGTTATTCGTTTTTTGTTTTTTTAATTAAAGTTTATTGGGGTGACAATGGTTAGTAAAGTTACTTAGGTTTAAATTATACAACTCTGTAATACATCATTTATATATCACATTGTGTGTTCACCACCCAGAGTCAGTTCTCCTTCCATCACCACTAAACTACTGTCTGTGTCTATGAGTTTTTGTTTGTTTGTCTTGTTCCTTTGTTGCTTTCAGTTTTATATTCCACATATATCTGTTTTTTCTTATGCATGCTATCTGCATCTTTCATATTTCTATTATTACTATGTCTTCATAATTTTAGAATCAAGCAAAATCAAGTTTGTGATAAAAGAGTTCTAGCCTCAGTCTGGCCTTGCTTGGAAGCCCCAGCTACCTCACTCAGTGTAGTTTAAGAGGCCATACTCTCATGCTCCCTTTGTTTTTCTTGTTTGTCTCTATCATAATACTTCTTAAATCATTTACAATTTTTTCTTTATCTGTTGGTCTCACTCTCTAGATTCTCATATCCACTGAGGAACAGAGGGCAAGGTCCGTGTCTTGAGGTTGCATTCCTAGTATCTACAGCATATATAAACAAACTTGCTTTACCTTTAAACATTTCTATTTACCTTTAAACATTTCTATTTATACCTACATTGCACTGCTCTCTAACCATAATGAGAAAAGGTTTCATATTTCCAATTCCTATCTACGTGTTTGGTTGCATAATTTTTTATCAAAATAAGAATATGCACATATGTTAATAAATTGTCTAAGCAATTACCTGTAATTTCTCAACCTACGAATTCACCCCTCTCTTAAATTAGAACAATCATGCACAGCAAAATGCTTGGGACAGTCTGGACTTTCTATATTCTGTTGCATTATCCACATACATACATCCTAAGTGGGTTGATTATCTGCTTCAAAATCTGCTCTCTTTAAATTTTGAGAGTGTTCTATTATGACCACTAAATTGAATAACTTCAGAGTCACTCACAAATTAACTCTAAGAAATGGCTTAACACAGAAAAGAACATTATACAGGTGTCAGGCTTCAGAATATGTTGGGTTTTTTTTTTTTTTTATGTCTGATCTTATTTATTTGTTACACTTAGAAAATCTTTTTTGACTGGACTCAGAGGCAGAAGCTCTCAGAGAGGACAGCCTGCGTCTCTTGGCAATTTGTTCCTGGAATTTTTCTTTGTCTTCCTTCATATTCTTGGCCAAAAGTTGAGCATATTCTGCAGCCTCTTTCTTATTTTTCTTAGTACACTGTTTCCTTAGAGCAATACGCCCATGTTTGTGCTGCAGGACATGTGGAGTAACAAGACGCTGAATCTTAGGTGCTTTGGTTCTAGGTGTCTGACCTTCTGTTTAGGGACTTTTTCACAGTATATTGGTGGACATCGTCCTCTTTAGGGAGATTGAAAAGTCTGTGGATTCTGCCAGCTCTTTTGGGCCCCAAGCAACGAGGCCCAGTAGTATCAGTGAGACCAGGAATATCTTTCTCCCGCCTTTTTACAATGATCAAGTTGCGAACACTCAGATTGACATCCACAATGCAACGCTATTTGCGCTTCCTTTCTCCAGGCCTCCTTGGTCTGTAACAGGAATGCCCCTTACTCAGCAGGAGGCAGACACGGCCATGGGTCATGACACCGTGCTTCATGGGGAAACTTTGTCATTCCCACCACTGAATTGAACCAGATAACCCTTCCATTCCTCACTCAGAACGTCAGCAGCAACTTCTGTGGCCATACGCTTCTCATAAAATGACAAAGTTTGCATTCATCGTCCACTTCAATGACTTTCTGGCAGCCAGTGGCTGGGAAAGAGATGTTCAGCTTCATCCTGAAGCAGTCAACTGTCTCCAACGTGCCACAGGAAAGAGCCATAATAGTTTTTGATGATGCACTAGAGAATATTTTTGGTTTAGTGAAATAATTGGAATTACAAGGGTCTGAGCTTAAAAGTTATGCATAACTCTTCTTAGAGTTCAAGGTATAAGAAAGTTGGTCAGCACTGCTCTTAGGATGGGTTCTAGTTGCAACTGAAAAAAATCAAAATGAAATAAAAGACACCACATATGTTCACAGGAGGTTTGAAAATAGAATCAGATAATTTCAAGGAGTCTATTAACATACAACAAAAACAACAGTAAAAACCCATTTGCTTATTGACATCCAAACTTCCTCTAAAAGGATCAAAGCCTTTAATTCCATACTAAAAAATGAAATTCTCTGCTACTAAGGACTGTTACAAGTTGAAATAAATTCATGCTAAGACTAAAATAACTGATATTATAGTCTTTCTTGTGAGCACATTACTTTTAAAGAATCATTGGGCTCCTGTTTAGATTTAAAAACAACAACAACATATGTCCACTGAAGACAGTTTACAACAAAAGAAATGATTTTCAGTCATATAACTGGATTATTAAAAAATTGAAATCTTGGTATACGCATATACCTCTGGAATAAATATTTCTGTCTTTCTGTCTCTGAACTTGGCTCTCTCCTCATGTACAAGAAATAACACAAAAACTCATGAAAATCTAGTGATGTGGACAGACATAAATCTATCAAAACACAATATTGCAAGTCCTGTGATTGTTATATACTTTGCCATACAGGAAATGGTATAAAATATTAGCAATTCTTGTTATATCATTCTAATTTATACCAAGAGCCATGGATATAAAAGAGAAGGAGATAACTAACTTCCCGAGGAAATTAGGTAAGGTAATATATGCGTTGGGGTGGACAAATGGGTAGGAGGTTGCCAAGTAAAGAGTGTGGTAAAGTCAATTTTTAAAAAAAGCAACATTATCATGAAATGTAGAAATGTTGACAGTCGGGGAAACATAGGGTCTTTAGGGAAAAATGGTAAGAGAGAGGATTACAGATATAGATAGCAGGGAATTATACTATGCAGACATTTGTTTCTATGTGGAACTGAGGAGGGTGTGTTTATTCACCAGGAAACAGTGCCATTTGAAGACAAGACTAGAAGTTTTTAGATGATTAATCTGATAGAAATGTAAAAGATGAACTTAAACTAGGGGACTTAACGTTAACAAGCCCAGAAAAGTACCTTAAAATAAAACTATAAAAATTATTGCCTTTGAGATGACTTTGAAATTTATTTTTTCCATAAGATTATTGGTATTGATCAAGCCTTTTATTATCAAACCATTTATTTCTTATTTCTATTTGTGTTTGGTTTATCTTTTTGTTCTACAAAACCATGAAGTCAGTATTTTTTTTAAAATCAAGCATGTATATAAGACATTAACTAAAAATTGTTTTTTAAGAAATACAAAATATTTTATCATTTAGTAGTAAAGAATACTGAGAAAAATACTAACATTTTTCTGTGCACCAATAAGCTTGTTAAAAGAGGCTGATAACAAAATAAAAATTAAGCCTTCTAAAATCATCCATTCTATGTAATTTTATTACCGTATTAAAGTAGCTCTAATTTAACATTGATGTAAGCTTCTTTTAAATCATGTTTTTTCCACAATATTAATTTTAATTTCCACAGACATAAGAATGATGAATATTTTGGCTGAGAAGTCACTGAAGATCTGATATTACTCCTCGACTTACCATATTATTGTTTAGTACTTTGAATTAAAGTAAATATGAGATATAAATACCATTCCTTTATCTCTGTGTGAGGTTTAACTGTACTTGCAAAATAGGAATTATGCTTACCCCTGAGGGTAATGAAGTGTATTATTTTAGAACAACTATGATAAACATAGGGAAAGCTAAAACACATCTCTAGATCTCTGCTTGAAGACATTGGAGAAAAACTGAGGCAGTGAAGACCTCAAGGGTTAAAATACCAGAGAGAAAAATACCTAGAGTAGCGAGCCTCAAATCCCATGCTGTTTTTCCTAAGAAGTCAAGCAGAAACCAGTGACTGAGAGGACGAGAAGATGAGCATAGCTTCCAACTGTCATATATATATATATATATATATATATATATATATATATATATATATATAGTATTGTACATAATATAACACATACTATTATGTATAACATATGTAATTATATACACACACTACACCCACACATAGGGTACCAAAAAATATACACATTTTAAGAAAGGAAAAAAGACTGTATTCAAATTGTAATACTCAATATATACTGATAACAAAAGATAAATACAAGACACGTTTGACTTCCGCAATTACAAGACGTGCTCAAAGTGGTTACCATCAGTGTAATTTTAATACACTTTTTTTCTTTCTCAAAATGTATACATTTTTTGGGCACCCTCTCTCTATATATATGTAAAAACTGAGGTTGTGGCCCACATAGGATGAGGGGCCCTGGTAAGCACTCCAGATATTCAGTAGTGATGGCCAAAGGACTAAGAGTGAAATAGAAATAAATTAACCTGTACATATGCTGAAGGCCTGTTATTAATCAGCTCAATTCAAGATTGAGTTCAGTGTATGTACCTCAAACATCACATCTGCCAGACCCTGAAGCAAGTTCCCTCAGGAGGACATCATCCAGTGATTCAAATAATTTCTACAATGTTTTCTATATATGGTCCAGCAATCAA
Organism: Rhinolophus sinicus; assembly: GCF_036562045.2. Classification (NCBI taxonomy): domain Eukaryota; kingdom Metazoa; phylum Chordata; class Mammalia; order Chiroptera; family Rhinolophidae; genus Rhinolophus; species Rhinolophus sinicus. The sequence goes on along the minus strand of NC_133768.1, from coordinate 20,255,100 downwards.
TAAAAAGTAAGCAGGTATATTAAGACCAAATGAACAAAAAGCAAGAGGACAAATAAAAACAGAAGCACAACCCAGGATATCCAGATAATGAGATTGTCATAGGTAGACTTTAAAATAAGTGTAATTAATATGTCCAAGAAAATAACTGACAGCATAGAGAACTTCAGCAGAGAACAGGAAATTATAAAAATATAATAAAGAAATCTCTAGAACTAGAAAAAGCAATAACTGAAATCTGTTTAATAGCACATTAGATAAAGTTGATAAACAAGGTTTAGCAAACTGGAAGATAGAGCAATGGGAAAAATGCATGCTGATGTATGAATAGACAAGGAAAAAATACAGATGTGATCATAAAAAAACACATAGGACGTGGTTAAAAGGTCTAACGTTCAAGTAATTAAAATCTCAGAAAGAGACAGAAAGGGACAAAAGCAATATTTGAAGAAATAATTACTAAGAATTTCCCCAAATTCATGAAAGACATCAAGCCACAGATCCAAAAAACACCCCAAACACCAAGCAAGAAAAATACAAATAAAATCACTGCTAGGCATATCATAATAAAACTGCCAAAATATCATAAAATCATGAAAGCAACCAGAGACAAAGGCACTTTGTCTTTAAAGGGGTAATATTAGGACTAACAGCTAACATTTCGACATTAACAGTCAAAGACAATGGAATGAGTCTTCAAAGTATGAAAAACAATGCGAGCATAGAATTTGATACCCATTAAAAATGCCCTTCATATATAAAGATAAAGGCATTTTCAGAGAAACAAAGTTAGAGGAATCATCTCCAGCAAACATGCAACAATGAACATATTAAAGGAAGTACTTAGGCAGATCAAAATGAATCCATATAGAACCAGGAAGAAATAAAGAGTAACCAAACAATTAAATGGATACACAGTAGTCCCTCTTATCCACAGGGACTATGTTCCAAGACCTCCACTGGATGCCTAAAACCACGGATAGTGCTAAACCATATATATATATATATATATATATATATATATATATATATATATATATATATATATATATATGTTTGTATGTATGTATACATACTACGTTGTTTCCTCTACATACATACCTATGATAAAGTATACTTTATAAATTAGGCACAGGAGATTAACAACAATAACTAATAAAACAGAACAATTTTAACAATATAGTGTAATAAAAGTTATGTGAATATGGTCCCTCTCAAAATATCTTATTATACTCTATGCACCCTTATTCTGCTTATGATGATGTGAGATGATTAAATGCCTACATGGCAAGATTAAGTGAGATGAACGACATAGGCATTGTGACATAGCATTAGTCTACTATGGGCTTTCTGACCACATGCCAGAAGCAGATCATCTGCTTTGTGTGATCCTGGATCATCAAGCCATGACAATGTCAATGGTAGGATGTCAGGAGCACATGATGTTGATGGTTGGGGATCTTCCATAATTGAAAGGTTTTGTTTGTTTGTTTGTTTTTACTAACAGGCAGGGAGAATATACAATGGGGATACACTGGATAAAAGAATAATTCACCTCCTGATGAAGAATGAGTAGAATAGCTTGAGATTTCATCATGCTACACAGAATGGCATACACTTTAACACTTATAAACTTTATTTCTCGAATTTTCCATTTAATATTTTTGACTGCAGTTGATCACAGGTAACTGAAACCATGAAAAGTGAAACCACAGATAAGAAGGGCCTACTGTACATGGATATCGGCTGTATAAAAATAAAGTAAAATAAAAATGTGGTGTGTGGTCTAAAATATATAAATCGTGAAATTACATAAAAATGGTAAAACAAAATATGGGATGGTAGTGAAAAGACTTAAAGAATTCTCAGGTCTTTGTGTCATTCTGGAAGTGATTAAAGTCCTCATTTATAATAGCCTCTAATGAGTCAAGATCAATATTATAACCACTAAGATTAATACTCAAGGAATTTAGAAATATAAGCTGATAAAGGAGAAACAGGCTATATTAGAAAACTAAGCAAGAGAAGGCAAGAAAAAATAAGAAAGGAATGGTGAAACAGCAGAGAAAATTAGAAAACATATAGTTTGATAGTTGACATTAATATGTCAGTAATAACATTAATTACAGTGGTAGAATGTGCATTGGGTGTAGTAGAACAAGTTTGGAATGAAGGAACAACTATGGTGGTTTAAGAAAGAGACACTGAACACCACCATGTCAGAAAATGTCATGAAGAGACAGTTCTGAGTTACAAAGCAGAAAGCAAATCACTTAGGCAAATGAAGATTTCATGGCTGGTTGAAGAGAGAATGGTAAGAACATAAAGTAGATACGGGATCTTTAATCCACTCTCAGATTGTATATTAATTAGTTTGCTCGAGCTGTCATAATAACGTACCACAGACTAGGTGGCTAAAACCACAGAGATTGTCTCACAGTTCTGTAGCCAGAAGTTTAAATCAAGGTGTTGGCAGGGTTGGTTCTTTGTGAGGACCACGAGAGAAGGATCTGTTCCAGGCCCCACTCCTTGGCATGTAGACAGCCATTTTCTCCCTGTGTCCCTTCACATAGTCTTCCCTCTATGAATGTCTGTGTTAAATTTCTTCTTCTTAGAAGGACACCAGTCATATTTGAGTAGGGCCCCTCCTAATATCCTCATTTTAACTTTATCTTTGTAAAGACCATATCTCCAAATAAGGTCACACTGCGAAGCCCTGGAGGTTAGGACTCCAACATATGAATGGGGGAGGGGGCACAATTCAATCCACAAAAGACTGTTTCTAATTAATATAGTGGTTTGAAAATAAAATATGTTTGGAATGCTAAACAAGCCTATAAAAATGTTAATAGAAACATAAAAATGTTAGTAGAGATATATAATTGCTGTTGTAGAGAATCTGCCATCATCAGCGGTGAATCAGGTTATGGACCATTTATTTGTGCACAATTCTGGATTCCACACGTAGAAAAGATTTCAAAACTTTGCATGAGATCAATGCAGAACCCCTGAGAGAACTAAAATGTTAGTGGGATATCAGTTAATATCATTTCCAAAGAACAAAAGATATGAATTAGTTTAGTTGCTTAAAGAAAAGATACTCACTGTTCTCTTTCCCATGCCCAGAACCCTTTTCATACCCACCTCAGAAATGTTTCAAACATCCTACTGCTTGTGGCATTTTAATGATACAATATTGGACACACACTGATAGTCACTGATATTTTTTAAAGTTTTATTTAGGTTAAATAACTGTTCAGATATTTATTACTCCACTTGGATTTTTACATAATACTTTAATAATACCACATTAAATTATACTTTTGTTCTCCACAAAGGGTTTTGTGTAACCCAAGAGGTTCGGTAGGTACTTAGTTTGTGTGGAGGAGGAAAATGCAGTCTGTATTTCTATTTAATTCTAAACATAAGAAAGAAATTAAGCTATATTGGTACTAATTCGCAGATGAATATGAGTAATGTTGTCACTTCATATTGGTCACATGTCACAGTTGGTACATGAAGGATTTTGCAGGCAATGTGAGATTTCCAGAATGAGAGGGATTATAGTAGCTGGCATCCCCCACCCTTACCCCCCACCTCACCCGCACCAGCCTGAAGCACCATGAGACAATCTCTAGATTTTATATGTCTGGTTAAGATTCATTTATTATTTTGTCTAGTTTTAAACAATCTAAGCCTTTGAAAGTGAATGTGACCTAATAAGATTGCTGAAGACACATTAGAGTGAAGAGATTGCAAGTAATTCAAGCTCAAGAGAAGAGCAAGAAGATACCAGACCTGGCTCCTCTAGCAAGGGTTTCTCAGCTAAGACAGGAAGTAAAAGCATTGACCTAATTATTTCTGACCAAAGTTTAAAAATATATAAATCATGGAGAAGACTATTAGAATAATGAATTTACATTCATTATTGTTTATAGTGAATTTAGAACCTGAATGTATAATTTGTGTTGAGATACTAAATTATAAATGTTGGAAGCCACAAAAAATTATGACATTAAAAAAACTAAGCATCTAGAATGTAAAAACAAACCTCTATAATTGGAAAGAAAATACTTTTATGTATATTAATAACAACTAAAATTATTTAAAATAATTTTAAGCTGATAATTACCTTCTTCTCCATTTCTGGTTTTGTGTTTTTCAAAAAATGCATGTATTATTACATTTTTATGTGTATATAAAATATAAATAAATAGCTATACATATTTTGAGGTACTCTGAAATGTTTTGCTAGCATTACGGTCTGATAAAACAGTTGCGAGATTTATAATCTACATGTTTTATTTGTATTTGGAAGTAGATATATCAAGTGAATTTCCAAGTGGGATTTCTCTTTTTAAAAAAATCACATTAATTTTGACAAAGTGAACCTAGACTGTACTGATTAGTAAGTTTCTTAAGTTCCAAGATCACTTAAAGAAGCAGATTCTTTACAGCTATAACTAGCTCATTAGATGGATATAGGACTCAATAGTGCTTAGATAAAAAATAAGTAATAGAGTTGAATTTACTTTTCATTTTTGCAACAATGTTTGCTGAATGTTATTATATGTCAGGGATGCTGTGGACTCCATATGGAAGAGTGAATAGGAATAATATAGCCCCTGTCCTCCTGGAGTTTGACTTCAAGTGGAAATAACAGAAACATAAATATGCAATATGCCAAATGTGATAAACTCTAGGGAGAAATAGAAATTAGAATGAAGAGGTTAGAGAATGCTAGTGAAAGAGACTGTTACTTCATAGAAAGGGATCAGAAAAACCCTCACTGATGAGGTGAGACGTGAGCAGTAACCTGAAGGAAGTCTGGTAGAAAGTCAAGTGGATATCTGGGAGTGCGAGGCACAGTGAACAGCAGGTACAAAAACCCTGCTAGATGCACTTGTATTCCAATGAGAGCAAGCACGTCAGCGGCAGAGGGAATGGAGGGAGAAAGGCTGGTAGCAGTAGGATAATAACAGATAACAGACTAGACCGCAAGCACCCCTTATACGGGTAAGAGATTTGTATTTAGTGCAGTGAGATGGAAAAGCCATCGGAGGACAAAGATAAAATGCGTGACATAATTGAAAAGGACCGACATGCTTTAAAGGTATTACTCTGTCTTGAGTCATAAATAGGTCATCTGTGGACAGGAGCCTTAGCAGGGAGACCATTTCAGAAAAATGTAATAATGTATGAGAGATGGTAATGACTGAGACCAGGGTGGCAGCAGTGGAAGCGGTGGGAAGTGGCTGAACTCCTGATGTATTCTGAAGTTAGAACCAACCATATTTACTGTGGAGTTGGAAGAGAAGAGGGAAAATCAAAAAATAGCTCTAAGGTTTGGGGCCAAAGCAACTAAAATTGAGACAGGGAAGAGCACGTTTTGGGTGCGGAGGAAAGTTGTCAGGGAGGATGGAGGAAGAGTGGTGTGGAAATGCCAGTGAGGAATAAGGAGTGTGCCTGTCTCTAGACCCACGGTACAAGTGAGGGGTTTGGGAAATCATAGAGACAGTACAGAAGGAAGCCGCAGAGGAAATAATGTTCTCAGGGGAAAGTCAGGTTGGGCTAGAGTAAGAACAGGAAGGGAAAATTGTAGAAAGAGATTTCGGATACAGGGAGTTATGACATATGGAAGTTTGCTGATGCAGGAATAACATGAGCTCCAGAGACCAGTGGAAAGGACTGGGGGACCAGGGCATTGGGATATGGGGAGAGATTAGAGAACGTGCAGAGCTATGTGCGGATGAGAATCAGGGTAATGAGGGATAACCTTGCTTCTTGGGTCACTGATATAACAAAAATAAAGGGCATAGGATAGTAATTCTCAGTGACTGAATAATTTGGTAACTGGTATTATGATAACGTCATTTGATTAAAATAGAACATCATGATTTTTAAAATATAAATCAATTTCCAAAGAACTACTGAGGATGCACTAGGAGTCCAATGCTAGGGATGAGGACACCAAACCACAGAGCCACACCTTCAAAGAAATCATCATGTAGTTGGCGATTTATGCCAAATACATGAGAATTTCTGTAAATCCCCTATATTATAAAAATGAAAAATAAAAAGATTGTTATCAGACTGTAGTTTTAAAAATTACCAAATGTGTGCTATATTTTAAAAGCTACAAGTTCAGAGATAAATAACTGCGGTCTGGGGTTGCCTGAGGAGGTATCTGGAAAATGATGAGAAGTGGTAGGAACGGGGAGAAAGAATTTCAGGCAGAGAGAAAGATGAGAATCTAAGGAAAGTTTTTGAGTTTTTAGGTAGATTTTCTTCCTTCTATCTAAAGCATAAACTCTACATAAATATTGAAATATTCATTCGTATGACTATTAATTATTGGATGATTACATTCCTTTTCAAGTATATTAACCAGCTCATCTCTACTGACATAGCAATACATTTTTATTTTTAATTATGCTGCTGACAAAAAAAAAAAAAAATCAGAAAGCAAAGGGAGCAGATGTGTATTCCACAGGATTTAAAGATTAATCTACCCTCCATTGCACCCACTTAGTTTCAGGCAGGAAGAAACACTTGCTAATGAGTCAGATGATTACCAGCATTGAGTTTATTTAGAGGAATTCCATGTGTGAGGGTGGGCTTAGAGTGAGTACACCCAGAAACGGAAATGTGAATGTCACCCTTTCTACATTATTAAAATAAAGACATGCTGACACTGCTTTGCGCAAATGAACTTTATCAATTGTTACTATTCTAAAGTGCAGCTTCAATCTAGATATTCTCCTAATGGGGACTAACCTTATAGGTGTTGTTTGGCTGCCCACATGGCAGAGGTATATACTTACTATAAAAAGCTGAAACTGAAATGATGCCATGTGCTTGGAAAGTCTATGACAGGAATTCTACTGCCATCAAGAGCATCTTTCCTTCATAGCAGGTCAAACGCGACTCTAGTTCAATTTGTGAAATGCTAAATCTTTGTTGGAGAAATAGCCATACCAGCTCCCTAAAGCACTATGAAATACTCTCTTCTCCGAGGTAGCAATTTATTTCACAGTGATATTTGATTTTAGACATAAACTAAACAATTCACTATAACAACTGATGATATTAATCATTAATTTGCTACAACTGTTAGGAGGATACACACATACAAATCATCTGCCACAAAAATAAAGAAAACCTTTCTTCTTTTGTTTTCAAATTGTAACATTTGCTTCATTATATTGTTTCAGGGAAACGTTTAGTACAAGTTAATGATTCTGTTTACAAATATGTTCATAGTTTTTTTGAATGCCTTTTATAACTATGTCTTAAAATGCTGTTTTAATTTATCTCTTTCCTCCAAATGATTGTCTTATCCCTCCTTAGGAAACCTGATTTCAAAATATGTTTGAGATGCTTGATAATCTGAAAAAGATTTCAAAGTTCTATTGCTCTTAGCATTTAATTACAGCCAATCTTAGGTAATATTCACTCCTATACAGTTACAGTGAAAAAAATCATTAACCTTCCCAGAGTGAATCAAACATATCCCCAAATAAACACTTTACTCGGGCACCAAATCCTTAAAGATTATAGCATCACAGAACTCATAGCGCAGTTCCTCCGTGGTTTATGCTGCCAGGTGATTCTGAGCATATTTGCAGACATTGACTTTTGTCTGAAGATATAGATTATTCAAGATTTTTGAGGTTAGTGACGGTGTTTGTCTCTCTCTTAATTGTGCAAACGGTCAAATCCATTAATAATGAGTTTACCTACAGGATTTTTGTTGTCAAAAACCTATAAATAAATTAGGTGCTCTAGTGGAAAGAGGATGGAACTGGAATCCAGACACCTGAGTTCGAAGTCTGTTTGTCTTTAGGAAAACTAAGCTCTCTGAGTCTGTTTTCTTCCCTTCTCTTTCTCTTCTCTTTCTCTTCTCTTCTCTTCCCTTCTCTTTCTCTTTTCTTTCTCTTCTCCTCTCCTCTCCTCTCCTCTCCTCTCCTCTCGCTCTCGCTCTCGCTCTCGCTCTCGCTCTCGCTCTTTAATTTTTAAAACAGTGATCTTAACTTCTAGTTCATAGCTATTGAAATAATTAAATAACTGCCTATCACATATTTGGTACACAGTATCTAAAACAAACCAACTGCCAGTTTGGGCTCTAATCTCGCCAAAATTATTTAAATCTATCATATGATTACAAGACACAAAAGAAGGGAGATATTTAGTATTGGGTAATACTCAGTACCTGGAAAAATAATTATTTTTACAGGCACAGAATCAATATTATATCCTCTCTATCCTCAACATTTGCCTGTGAATCCCATGGCCTCCACGCCACCACCAGAAGGTATGTGGTTCCCATTTAAAGTACCTTCAAATGATATTTGGATTTGGATAGGCAGGGAGAGGGGGAAGGTATCTATGCAAAGATCTAAAACTGAATAGCATGGAAGTCAAGAGATAAGACCAAGAAAGAAGAATATTAGGGCAATGACTAAACAATGATTCCAGGATTTTGGCTTTAGCAATTCGTGGAATCTCTGGAAGAGATAAAGCCAGTAAACAGTGGATATAATTATCTGGAGCTCAGGAATGACCGTGTTTCCCCAAACATGAGACCTAGCCAGACAATCAGCTCTAATGCGTCTTTTGGAGCAGAAATTAATATAAGACCCAGTCTTATTTTACTAAAAGACCAGGTCTTACATAATATAACATAACATAACATAACATAACATAACATAACATAACATAACATAACATAACATAACATAACATAACATAACATAACATAACAAAATACAAGACCGGGTCTTATATTAGTTTTTGCTCCAAAAGACACATTAGAGTAATTGTATGGCTGGGTCTTATTTTAGGGGAAACACGGGAATTCTGGATTAGATGTATACATTAGGATTTCAACAGAATTTAGGGACTAGTTGAAGCCATGAGTATGGGTGAGATTTTTCCTGGAAGAATACATAGGATGAATGTATAGATCTTGGCAACGTCTAAAGATAGAACTTTACCTTAGGGGTACTTATATTTTAGCATAGAGGAAGAGAAACTCACATTGGGAGATGTAATCATTGGCAGATAAATATAAAGAAAACAAATATGTGTAGTCTCACAGAGAGAGAGAGAGAGAGAGAGAGAGAGAGAGAGAGAGAGAGAGAGAGAAATAGTAAGAGATTGGATTTAGTAATTTAGTGATTTGTTGCTTATTTTCTAAGAAAGAAGAGAAAAAAAGGCCACATCTTTTGGTGAGGAGTAAATTAGTAACTGAGAAATTGTGAAGTAAGTATACCGTATAACATTAGGAACCATGATTGAGAAGGAAGCAGAGAAGTTGGGCACTAGCTATTATGGGACATAGACTCTAGATTTGCTATTGTCTGAATGTATATTTTTTTAATTTGAGTTTTTAAAAACTTTTTTATTTATTTTAAGAGTGTTTTTCCAGGACCCATCAGCTCCAAGTCAAGTAGTTGTTTCAATCTGGTTGTGGAGGGCGCAACTCACAGTGGCCCATGCAGGGATCGAACCAGCAACCCTGTTGTTAAGAGCACTGCCCTCTAACCAACTGAGCTAAACAGCCGCGCTTGTCGGAACATGTTTAAAGCAGAGGAAACATTCAGCATATATAGAAATTAGAGATGCAAGGGAGAGGATAGGAGACATGAGAGGGGAATGGAGATGATTTCTGATGAGAAGGAATGGACTGAAATCTAATACTTAGTGTGATTTCCCTTGACCTCCAAGGAAGAACAAAGAAAATCTCATTAATGCAGGTTTAAAAACTGTCAGCGAGACACAACATGGCAGCATCTGGCCATCTGCTAGAAGTCACATTCTGTTAAGTGTAGATTGTACAATAAATTCATGACTTCAGTGCTGATAATTCTACTATTCTGCGAAATGAAGAGACAGCAGACAAAAGTGCTAAATTCCATCCACTAGAAAATTGAGGATGAAGTAGCAGTGATAAAACTCTGGGAGAAAATGACTGGATCAGATGAGAATTTTCAACTGAAATCACGGAAATGTATTGAGCATGAAATGGGCTATGGACCACAAGAAGACAGTTTTGAGAAAATTCAACCTAAAAGCCACTGTGATGCATTGGCTGGAGATTACAAACATAAGGTGCATACCAAAGGATAAAAGATATCTAGGAAAGCAAAAGCTCAAAATTTGTTCAACTTATAATACTAGGGGCAAGAAGGAGGACTCTGTGAATCCAGAAGAGAACATGGTATCTGGAAGCAGACGATTTTATCCAAGAATACGAAACCTCTTAACATTTACTCTGATGGGATTTTTGCTATCAGGAACCATGAACTTCAAACTAAAAAGAATATATCAACCATGGTCCAGAGATACGTGAAGTTCACAAAACAAGATAAGAAAGAATAAGTTCAACTCTCAAAGGATACATAAACAATTCCCACAGCACAGAAAGAAATAGCAAACCCAGCAACTTTCGAAACTGTTTTTATAAACAGAAAAAGGGGAAAAGCGTCAGGAAACATGACCAAAAAATTACCTTAATTTTCAGAAAAAATGAGAGATCATAGAGTATAGGAACCATAATGCCAGACTAGGAACCATAGTGCCGAAGTCAAAATGCGAGAATATATTATAATATAGATAACTTGTACATATGAGAGGTCAAAGAAAGAAGAAGTGATCATACACAGTTTGTGGGGATATCCACAAAGGCTCCTCAGAAGAGATGACTTTTGAAGACTAGGGACATTTTAACAGATGGAAAGGAGGATGGAATGGAATAGGGGCAGTGGGTGGGGCATGTCAAACAATGGGAGGTAGCACTGGAAGAAAAAAGCAAGACTGCACTTGTTATGTTTAGAAAAAAATAAATGGTATAAATACGGTGTAACAGAAACTAAATGTGAAGCTAAAAACTAGTAAGTGGGTATATTACGCTTTTGCTGCTAATAGTGTTAGCAAATGATAGGTTAGCTTGAATGCCAAGCAAAAGAATATTTCATATTGACCTTTGTTTTTTATTCAAAGACAGTATTGGCAATTTTTTAAAAAAATCTGTCTCTACTTTAAATTCACAACCAATCCAAGAGGGAAGAAGGCATGCCACTATCAAGACATTTTTGCAAATTCTAACACTATAGATCCTTTGATTTAAGGGAAGAATCACACCTCCTCACCTTACTCCAGCCCCCCAGATCAGCACTACAACACTGCCTGCGTTTCTAAAATGCTCATTCCTTAAGATGCCCTGGGTCTTCTATGATACATCCCTTCACAAGGTAGATGTTCTGATATGGGTTTTACACTGTTTTGAAAGATGTCAGCCTGGTAGACAAGACTTATGAAAAATGTGACGGGAATCTATGGTACTCAAAGTTCTTAGGACCTAATTATCAATTTTCGAAGCAGTTAAAGTCTCAGTGTTTCAAAGACTGTCAGTCATCAATACTAATTCTTTTATTGCCCAGATGCTGTCCCCCGCCAGCCTTCTTAAGACCAAATGCAGAATGTGGTATGGTGATTTTATTTATGTGTGAATAAACTCACTCCATTGCCTTAAGGTTTCATAGTAAATCAAACAACATATTTTTTCTGGGCAGTTGAAAAACACACTAGTACATTCCAATGGCAACATTCCAGCAGATGTACTGGTAGATATTTTGCCAGCTCTGGCAGCAAACTAAGCAATGGCATTGATCATAGAGGTGGAAAATTCAATGAAAACTGCACACTCATCTCAAATCTTAAAACACATACACATATATTGGATTGAGGATACTAGTAAAGAATGCATGTTAAAGATTGACTTAAACTTGGACGAATGACATCTGGTTTTCATACTAAAGATAGCATCTTGTTTTGAACTAGGGATCCCAAAGTGTGAATCAGATTCTGCCTTCAGGCTAATCATCTGTAAAATGGGAATAACTTGCATGATTGTGATAGTGTCAGAAAGAATTTTCATAGAATATAAAAATGCATAGTGCACAGTAGGTGTGTAGTAAGTAAAAATTCTAATTTATCATTTGTATTTGTAACATTTGTATTTTTATCTATTTCGTAAGGATTTTTTTTAGTGGATATAGATAGTATAAGACATCTGAAATATGTATGCCAACTTGAAAGGGTGTAATTTAGTTATACCATTTGTAATATATATATATATATATATATATATATATATATATATATATATATATATATCGTATTTTATATAACTTAACATGAAAAATTTAAAGTAATACAACCCTACACACACGCACACACACACACAGACACACACACACAGACACAGACACACACACACACACACACACACACACACGCACACGCACACACACACACACTTTAAAAACCATCCGTTAATCACATTCCTTCAAAGGGGGCACTTAAGTAGGTTGACCACAGCTAGCATTTCTGCCATTCTGCAAGGCAGCAGCATCTTGGCTGGAACACAAAAATAGCAGAAATAAAAAGTATGCCATGGGGCGGCCGGTTAGCTCAGTTGGTTAGAATGCAATGCTTAGAATCGAACCAGGGTTGCCAGTTCGATCCCCGCATGGGCCAGTGTGAACTGCACCCTCCACAACTAGATTGAAACAACTGCTTGACTTGGAGCTGATGGGTCCTGAAAAAACACACTTAAAATAAATAAAAGGTTAAAAAAAAAAGTATGCCATGAACCACATTTGGCTTTACAGCCTGGGATCATTTAGTAAGGATATTTTGTGTACCACATTTGTCACAGACATATTGTCTAGATGATCATTTAACATATTTGAAGTTTTTGGAGAACATTTTACGTGTACACTTCAAGTTTTTGAAGTTTTCAACACCAAAATGGTATGAAAAAATACGGTTTTGTTATGAAATGCTGATTTTTCTCAAACAAATAACATTAATTATCTCACAAGAGCTTCTGTTCAGTTTTCAGTACAGCCCGTTTCTTCACACGTGACCTAGCTTCCCCATGCAGCGAATTTTTCACTTAACCAAGTATTGACACAGAAAATGTATTCCCGTCCGAACCCAAGCAATAAATAGCTGACACAAAGACGTTCAATATTTGTGCGCCAAGTGTTATACAGATGATTTGTGATGACACAAAAGTGTAGTTTTCATCTTTCTGAAAGCATTTCCTTGGCTTTCTGCTGAAAGAGGGGAAAAATCTGCCATCACTCCTTTCTATTTAGACACCTGAATTGCATTGAGAAGGAGACCTGGTGACAGAGTAACATGATTACATGCTGCCTAGTGCCTTTGCTGAGCAGGGGACTACAGAGGCAGGTTGAGTTAGGGAAGAATGTGAGAAATGCAGAGGGAATTCATGCATTTGGTATGTATTTATCCTCCTAATCAAAATGATTATATTCAGTTATAAAAAGAAACAGTGTTTCCTTATGCATCTTTTCTCTGGCCATATTTTAACCCCCAATTAGCTGAAGTCTCCCTGTTTTTCCCTAACGCCCAGCCAACTGGTTTCTGAGCCTAACACAGGAGGCCTGGTGCCAAATCCTGGAGTATCTGGCACCTCCAGGTATAATGACCTGCCTGTGGGCACAGGTCACCTACATCTACCAGGCAGGAGTGACAATTTGATTTTTATATCTCTTGTCATTACAGACTCACAGCACTCCTGCCATCATCCCTTTCCTGTCACTTGGAGAGGGAGGGAATTGGTGACCTTGTTTGCCATGTCAGTTTACTTGCCAATGAAAACAGGATTTCCAGAGCAGCCAATAACTTCAAGGCACCTGTATGAGACAAATTCCTTCAAAATAGGGATATAATTTCTTCTAAAGCTGTTGAATCAATGTTGCCATAGGCCAGAGGAAACTTGGAATGCAAGCCACTAGGCAACGAAAGACTCAGGGCACGACCCTCAAGTACAGAGAGCTCATTTTACGAAACAAATTTGTCCCAAATCTCTTAGGTTCACCGAACAGCTACAGTTTCACCTGGTTCATAATATCTCCTCACTCTGATACGTTCCCCAGTTTTCCTTATATAATGTAATTAACCAATGTTCCCCTGCTACATTTCATTTTTAAAAAGGAAACAAAAGGGAAATACCCATCCCAACGAAATGCTCCTAGCAGCCCAGAGTATGGGAGAAATGGACAGCCAAGTGCAGTCATCCATCACTAACAACCAGCACTTTGCTACTTTTAGCATCTTTGGAAGCCAGCAGCTAGAATGGCAGGGCCCACTCAGAACTCCTACATACATACCCAGCTCCTACCTACACAGAAAGATCAAGAAGCTTTTTCTGCTTGGCTGATCATTTAACATTTCAAAAGTCTTTTGATCCAGTTTTTTACACTACAGCTTCCCCAATCTTGAATTATGTTTTCTGATTAATCACCCAGCAACCCAGAGTCTTTGTTGAGAAATTGCTTTAATTGTATTTAGAATGATATATTTCCTAAGTATTTGTAAATCTGAGAAAGTCTTTCTGTTGCTTTTGAACATAAATCACTAGAGCCTGGGTATAGAATCCTTTCACAAGAATTTGTTCCTAAAATTCTGTAGGTATTGTTCTATTGTACCTTGAGTTTTTGCATTGAAAAGAAAGTTGTGGTCCAAACCAAAAAAAAAAAAAAAATGTCTTTTGAAGAATATCAAACAAGTTGAAAAGTTGAATAAGTAACAGTTCATTAATGTCCTTTATCTCCTACAACTCTAAACACAGACACTGAAAAAAAATCAAACCCCGAAGTCCTTCAGCACCAAAGTAAAGTAGTCTATTTGAGATATTTTACTCTTCTCTGAACATAGATCTAAGCTGGTAAAGGATACAATAACTAAAATCTATACATTTTTGCTATTTCTTCAGGGGAATATATTTCAACTTATTTCTCCAAATCTGAAGCAAAAATGTTAAGTTTTTTTTAGTGTTTATTTGTTTTCAATAGCAATTTAATTCATCTTTATGTTTAGGAATAGGGACTTTCATATTATAACAGACTCTACATAGTTATTCTGTTTTCCCCAAATAAAAATAAGCCTTAAAGCAAATTCATGGTTAAGAGGGCACTAAGAGAGTCCTTCTATGTTTAGCACAAAAAACTCCTGTATAAAGGGAGGCACATGTCTCTTCCCTGCATTTTGATTGGTGAGGTGTATGCAGTTTGTGTTTCTGCTTCTCTATGTATTCACTCTTTTACACATTGTGTCACTTAGCTTTCCGGAGATAACTTTAACAGACACAACTCAGGCCCTGAAAACAGTGACCCAATACCTTGGGAATAGGCCTCAGGCCAAGCTGACAGATGGATATCAGTTTGAGGAGAAATATGCTAGGCTATGTTAGGTTAGAGTATTACAAGCCAAATTCTCCTTTGAAACCACTCAGATGGAAGCCTGTGAACACGTGCACAGTTTTAGACATAACGAGATTTTCCAAATACGCTATTCCAGTGTTATCTTAAATAGATAGAAATAAATTTAGTTGCCTTTGTTGATTTATTTTTTCTTAGATTTTGAATTAATGCAGTTAACCATACACAACAGGAAATGGTTTTTATGTTCCTGAAATTCATGGAAGGCATTCAGAAACTGCATCCAAAAGTCTTCTGTCCTCCTGTGCAATCCGTTAGCCAAACTAGGAAAACAATTGCTCAGGATTGTTTTTTCTAGATGCTAAAGATTGCTAAGGAATTGTTAAATGTATTTTTACCCCATCTTATACTTGATTGAATCTGCTATACAAACTAAATGAAAATGAAATATCACCTTCTTTGATTATCACTAAATAGTTCACAAATTAACACTAAACTGCAAATGAGGAGATAATGTGTCTTTTTGAGAAAACCAGATGCTTTCTGTTCTAAAATGCGTGTGATAACAGGGTGGAATAGTTAATGTACAATGCATGCCATCTGCTGACTAATACAGAGTATTTACAAGGGTAGATTCTTCCAATAATTGTACTTGGTAAATGATTATCTAACTTAATACAACTACATTTGAACCACAAGTTGAATCTTGCCAATTTTTTTTTAACTTTAATTGATATAATTTAGCATTCAATCTAATTAGAAGAAAAAGAAAAAGGTAACTGCTCTGAGGTTAAATACCGTGGTAAGTTTTCAAATGCCTCTCAGACATGCAATAAATAAATAATGAATAAATTTGAATGCTTCTCCTTTCATCTATGTTAATTAAAGAAATAAAATATATTTCTTAAAACCCCATTGTGAAAACCATGACTATCTAATCGTTCCCTGTTCCTGATGTCTGCTTTGTGCTGCTTTACAAATCAGTTTGAATGAGATGTAAACGACATAATTGAAGAAATGTAATTTGTTATGTCTTTGTTTAGTCACAGTAACACAGACGATTTTTATATATTATGTACAATTTATATTCAGTAGAAATAGGTCAAAAAATGATAAAGATTACATATCTATTTTGTTAATTGAATAAACTACTACAACTGGAATGTGTTAAAATGTAAATCTGTTTAGCAGCACAAAGCACATTTACAGGTAGTAATTTCGTGGACATAATCATTTCTATCATTATAGATAAATAGAATAAGAACGTTAGTTTTATTTTTTTCTAACCTAAAATTTCACCTGTGATGATAGCCTCTGGTTTACTGCTACAGATACTTCACACTTTGATTTTCTAAGTTCAAATATAATTTTCAGTGTCCTGGAAACTTTATCACCAACTTCATTTGATTACTGCATGTTAACAGATTCTAATACAACAACATATGTTTAGGTATTTTTTTTCCATTGACATTGTAAATATTCCCTTTTTTAAACTCATGGGGAAAGCCAATATAAAGCAGGTAGAAACTGAAGGTAATTTGAGTCTTGAAATAAAAGAATCTCACTTTGTGAACAATTTAACACCTTTCCACCTGAGGGCACTTTTCATTCTTCACAATGCAGAATAGCCTTACTGGCTTGAGGAATCAGAAGATAAAGTTTTAGGTTGCCTGACTGGCTGGAAATTATAGAGAGAATTTTCAGCAAAGAGAGAGCCACAGAGAGGGGAGCTCCAAAATCTGCATACAAACTCCATTCAAACACTTGGCTGACCTTCAACCTCTACATGTGCAAGGGAGACTCCAGGAGCAACACATGAAAGGCTAAAATAATTGAACAGAGAATCCAGCTACTGCCCATTTCGGGGAAGACAAAAAGTTTGAGTCCAGCAAAGGTAATGCCTACTACAACAAAATTAACACTCTTCAGAGGAAGGAAACAGAATCCAGAGTCTCTAACAACATATAACCTACAATGTCTACTAATGAATCAAAATGTGTTAGACATGAAACAGTGAAATGGGACTCATGTTCAAGAAAACAAGCAGTAAATAGAAATCAACTCTGAAATGACCGATATAATGAAATTAGCAAGCAAAGATCAGCCTTTAGAAATATGTTCAAATACTTAAAGAAAAACTATGATCATAATGAGTACACTGATGGGAAGTGTCAGGAGAGAAATAGAAGTTTGCTTTCTTGTTTGTTTTTTAAAAGACCAAACAGAAAATATAGAAAAGAAAAAACAATATCTGAAATGAAAAATTCAGTGGATGGACTTAATAGGAGATTGGGAAAGGATAGAAAGTTTTCAGTGAACATGAATTTAGATCAATAGCAATGATCAAATCAGGAGAATAGGAAGAATATGTATTGAAAAACCAAAATAGAGACTCAGTGACCTGTGGGACAATATTACGTGGTCTAAGATATATGTAATTGGTGTCTTAAAAAAGAAAAGAGTGAGAAAATTAGGCAGAAAAATATCTGGGAAAAAAATGGCCCAGAAAACCCAAACCAGGATAATGCGAAGAAAAACAAGCCTAGATACATCATAGTCAAACTTCTGAAAGCCAAACATAAAGAAAACATTGAAAGCAGACAAAAGAAACAAAAGCCAACACATTCCATACAGGGGAACAATTAATATGAATAATGACTAAGTTCTAATCAAGGGAGGCTACATATCATATTTAAATTGCTGAAAGAAAAACATTCTTTTAACCCAGAATTCCATGTCCAGTGAAAATACCCTTCAAAAATGAAGCTGAAACAAAGGCACTCTTAAAACACAGAACTACATTAGAAAAAATAATGCTAAAAGTATTTTTTCAACCCAAAGGGAAATTATGCCATGAAAACCCAGATATTAAGGACAAAATGAAGAACATTAGAGAAGGTCAATCTCTGGGCAAATATAAAGGACTGCTCTTTACCACTATATATTTTATTTTATTAAATTTATTTAATAGGCCTATTACTTTAAATAAAAATATAAAAAAGTGAGGGTTTCATAGAAATGTCAGAGAAACCTGTAAGTCAACAAAAACAAAAACAGCAGTAGGTATAAATGGAGTTATAAAGGCATAAGGTTCTCATACTTTTTGTGAAATAGCAAAATATTATTTGAATTTTGACAGTGATAACTTAAAGATGTACGTGGTAATCTGTAGATCTGCCACTAAGATAACAAAAGAGATATAGTTAGAACGTGGTTACTGGAAGCAAAATGGAATCTTTAAAAATAGGCCATCGATAAGCTGCCCAGGCATTCAAGCCTCCTCATCCTAACGGCCACCTGATAAATCAATTTAACACTTTTCAATGTGTTAAAGTTCTTTTATTTAGAAATAAGACTGAATACAACATACGCCAGTGAGATGGTTCTCTACGAACAAAGACACCAGCCAGCAAACGAGAGGAGCTAGAAACAGTTTATTCTCACCACATCAGGCCATTTATGGCATTGCTGTTTTACTTAATAATCAGAGGAAAATTAGAGATGATGAGCCTTCTTAATTGTTATGACTAAGTCCCAAGATGTTTGGAGTACCTTCATCTAGGTCTACTAGCAAAAAGAACAGAAGCAGAGGAAATACTTTCTAACTTATTCCATGAGACCAACATTATCATACTACCAAAATCAGGAAAAGGTATTACATGAAAGGAAGAGTAGTGATCAATATCTCTTATGAACATATATACAAATATCCTTAACAAAAAATAGTATATCTAATGCAAACATTTAGAAAAGTTATTATACAGCTCAACCAAGTGGGAATTAGTCCAGGTATTCAAGGCTGGTTCAACATTCAAAAATCAATTAATGGAGTGACGTCATAGGAATGGTGGCAGCAGGATGCACTTTTTGAGTTCTCCTCTGGATCTTATCACAAACGGGACATATAACCCATCAAAGGACTCTGCTCATCACGTAGAACAGCTAAGAGACTCGTGCAAGGATTACTTGCGGGTGGGCAAATTGGGTGAGCAGGGGAAGAGGGAAGGGAGCGGAGTGGAGACGCAGCCCGCATCTGCGGCAGTGGGGACCCGGTCCGCATCTCCGGTGGTGGAAACGTGGCCCGCACCTGTGGCTGTGGGGACGCGGCCCTCATCTGCAGCGGTGGAAACGCGGCCGGTATCCGAAGCTGCAGAGACTCAGGGGATCCCAGGATGGAACAGAGAACACAAAAGCCAGGAGGTGGGCTCTTTCCCTGCGTCCCACGGCTGATCTCTCCCGCCGAGGGGGCAGCATATCCAGCATTTGAGGCAATAACCTCAGCTGGTACCTCCAGTTGAAGCGTAGGCCGGACAAAAGACACAAACTCCATACCTGGGCCCCTCCCTCCCGCTCTTCCAATCCTACCGCCGCACTTCCAGAGACTTAAACTGGCCCCTGAACTGAGGAGTAGTGTCAGATTACAGAGCAGCCTTAGTGCTCAGGCTCTGGGAAGACTGGCGGCAGCTCTGACCCAGGGAAGAGGCTGGGAAGAGTGTGATTTTTGGCTGGGCTAGGAGAGAAGAGACTCCTCCACCCACAGCCACCACCTTTTCTGGCCTGCAGGAAGAGTGTGACATGGCTGGGCTGGGAGAGAGAAGACCCCTCCATCCCCAGACTCCACCCTTTCCGGCCTGCCTAGGGCAGGGCAATTACAACTGCGGAGGCACTCCCAGGGAATCAACAGTAGGCAGCAGACACAGCTCTGGGCTTTCAGCAGCTCAGAAATCTCCCACAAGCCACACACACACACACACACACACACACACACACACACGGAAGAAGTGCCCTAAGACTCAGGAGAACTGGACACAAGGCTGGTGGTGCTACACTCAGTGTGCATAGGTGCAGGCAAGGGCAGAAACTGCACTGACTTTGTAGAAACTACCATCCAGACCCCTCAGCCCCACGCATCTAAATCTGCAGTCCCAACGTCACTCTGGGCACCAGGTGACCGGCTCTGCCTGCACAATACGCAGAGGACTCTTTGGTACAGCAGAGGACAACCTGGAGATTACTTGGTGGGCTTAAGCCAAGACTGGTGCTGCCTTTTGTTGTTGTTTTTTTTTGTTTTTGTTTTTGTTTTTGTTTTTTGGTCTTTATATCTTTGATATCTTTGCCTGTGTTGAGTGGGGGTTGTCGGTTGTTTTTACATGTGAATGTATTTGATTTTTTCTTGTTGTTGTTGTGGTGGTGCTTGGTGATTTGCTTTGTTCTGAAATTGTCCTACAAGGGCCCAGCTTAAGAGGCACAAGATTCAACATATCCAGAGGCCAACTCCAGATCAAACCGGAGTACCACCGGGTTTGACCTACAAGTGACATACCCAGAGGGTATTCTCTACAGGCACAAATCCATAGAGGCCAAACCACATTTAAGTGGTCAACCCTCACGCAGCAGAACACCCTGCGGTGGGCAGAGCCAAGTCTCACAACTAGTCAGCCTAGGAGTTAACCCCACCTACTCACAAGTGAAAAGCAATTAAAGATCTTCTTTAACAGGACAATATACACAACACAAGAGTCACCTTTGGAGCACATGCAGAGGAGAAGAATGAAGTAGTGCAAGTCAAATATAAAGGACACATACTACATAAGATAACCCAGCAAGAACTAAGAACTCTAGGGGATCTACCTAATACATCGAAGCAAACACAGAGAGTCAGCCAGAATGGGGAAACAAAGAAACATGTCCCAAATAAAAGAACAGAAGAAACCTCCAGAAATGGAACCAAATGAAACAGAGGTAACCAACCTATCAGAGACAGAGTTCAGAATACTGATGATAAGAATGTTTAAGGAGCTTAGAGACGACATAAAGAAGGATGCAGAAATGAAAGAGGAGAAGTAACAACAGACACCGCAGAAATACAAAAAATTTTAAGAAATTACTATGAGCAACTATATGCCAACAAATTTGACAATCTGGAAGAAATGGACAATTTTCTAGAGGCGTACAACCTTCCAAGGCTAACTGAAGAAGAAACAGAAAACCTGAATAGACTGATTACCACCAGGGAAATTGAATCAGTAATCAACAATCTCCCAACAAACAAAAGCCCTGGACCAGATGGCTTTACAGGTGAGTTTTACAAAATGTTCAAAAAAGAATTATCACCTATTCTCCTCAAGCTCTTCCAAAAAATCCAGAAGGAGGGAAGACTCCCAAACACATTTTACGAAGCCACTATCACCCTGATCCAAAAATCAGACAAAGATACCACAAAAAAAGAAAACTACAGGCCGATATCACTAATGAACATAGATGCAAAAATCCTAACAAAATATTAGCAAACAGAATTCAGCAATACATTAAAAAGATCATACACCATGATCAAGTGGGATTCATTCCTGGTATGCAAGGGTGGTTCAACATCTGCAAATCAATTAATGTGATACACCACATTAACAAAATGAAAAACAAAAATCACATGATCATATCAATAGACTCAGAAAAAGCATTTGATAAAATCCAGCAGTCATTTATGATAAAAACCCTTAAGAAAGTGGGAATAGAGGGATCATATCTCAACATAATAAAGGCCATATATGATAAACCCACAGCTCACATCATACTCAATGGGGAAAAGCTGAAACCATTCCCCTTGAGATCAGGAACAAGGCAAGGTTGCCCACTTTCTCCACCCCTATTCAACATAGTCCTGGAAGTTCTAGCCACAGCAATAAGACAAGATAAAGAAATAAAAGGCATCCAAATCGGTAAGGAGGAAGTAAAATTGCCATTATATGCAGATGACATGATACTATATAGAGAACCCTAAAGACTCCACCAAGAAACTGTTAGAGCTGATAGATGAATTTAGTAAAGTAGCAGGATACAAAATGAATATTCAGAAGTCAGTTGCATTTGTATATACCAATAATAAAACATCAGAAGGAGAAATTAAAAAAAACAATCCCATTTACAATTGCTCCAAAGACTATAAAATACCTGGGAATAAATTTAACCAAAGAAGTAAAAGATCTGTACTCAGAAAATTATAAGACACTGAAGAAAGAAATGAAAGAAGATACAAATAGATGGAAACACATACCATGTTCATGGATAGGAAGAATTAATATAGTTAAAATGTCCATACTGCCTAAGGCAATATACATATTCAACGCAATTCCTATCAAACTACCAATGACGTTTTTCACAGAAATAGAACATATAATCCTAAAATTTATATGGGACCATAAAAGACCCTGGATAGCCTCAGCAATCTTGAGAAATAAGAACAAAGTGGGAGGTATAACAATACCTGACATCAAATTATACTACAAGGCTACAGTAATCAAAACAGCATGGTACTGGCATAAAAACAGACACATAGATCAATGGAACAGAATAGAGAGTCCAGAAATAAATCCATGCCTATATGGCCATTTAATCTATGACAATGGAAGCAAGAATGTATGGTGGGGTAAAGACAGTCTATTCAATAAATGGTGCTGGAAACCTGGACAGACACATGCAAAAAAAATGAAGCTGGACCACCTCCTTACACCGTATACAAAAATAAATTTAAAATGGCTTAAAGACTTAAATGTAAGATCTGAAACCATAAAATTCCTAGAAGAAAATATAGGAAGAAACTTCACAGACATTACCTGGAGTAAGATTTTTACTGATATATCCTCATGCAAGGGAAGTAAGAGAAAAAATAAACATGTGGGATTACATCAAACTAAAAAGTTTTTCACAGCAAAGGAAACCATCGATAAAACAAAAAGGGATCCTACTGAGTGGGAAAAGATATTTACCAATGATATATCTGATAAGGGGTTAATATTACAATTTATAAAAAGTCACTCAACTCAACTCCAAAAAACAAACAACCCAATTAAAAAATGGGCAGAGGACATGAAGAGACATTTTTCTAAAAAGGACATACAGATGGCAAACAGACATATGAAGAAATGCTCAACCTCACTAACCATCAGAGAAATGCAAATAAAAACCACAATGAGATACCACCTCACCCCAGTCAAAATGGCTATCATCAATAAATCAACAAACAACAAGTGCTGTGCGGATGTGGAGAAAAGGGAACCCTTGTGCACTGTTGGTGGGATTGCAGATTGGTGCAGCCACTATGGAAAACAGTATGGAGGTATCTCAAAAATCTGAAAATGGAACTACCTTATGATCCAGCAATTCCACTCCTAGGTATCTATCCAGAGAAATCCAAAACTCTAATTCAAAAAACTTTATGCACTCCTATGTTTATTGCAGCACTATACACAATAGCCAAGACATGGAAACAAGCAAAATGCCCATTGGTAGACGACTGGATTAAGAAACTGTGGTGCATTTATACAATGGAGTATTACAGCCATAAAGAAGAAAGAAATCTTACCATTTGCAACAACATGGATGGACCTAGAGAACATTATGTTAAGTGAAATAAGTCAGACAGAGAAAGACAAATACCATATGATCTCACTTATATGTGGAATCTAAAGAAAAGAATAAGTGAATGAACTAATCAGAAACAGTTTTGGAGACATAGAGGAAAAACTGAGGGTTGCTAGAGGGGAGGGGTGGGGATAAGGGGGAAGGTGAGGGGATTAGAAAACAGTCAGTAACCACAAGATGGCCACGGGGTTTTGAAAATTAATTTGGGGAATGTAATCAATAATGTTGTAAAGATTTTGTAGGGTATCCGATGGACATGTGTCCCATTTGGGAGACCACCTCAGGGATGATGTAGATGCCTGATCACTGCACTGTACACCTGAAGCTGAACAATAATGAATGCCAACTATAATTTTATATATATATGTATATATATGTATGTATATATATACTTACAAGAAGTGGAGTACAGCATTAGGAATAGAGACAGTGGAAATGTAATGGCTGTGTGCGATGTCAGAGGGATAGTGGATGGGGGGAGGGGGGTTCACACAGTGTGAGAGATATAAATGATAAATGTCTAAGTATTACTTTGTCTTGTGCACCTGAAACTAATAAAAAAGAAAAATAGGCCATCTACCTTATGAAGGCAAGAAATGGGGGGGAAAGAATACCAGCATGGAAAAACCATATACCATTAGAACACTGGTCTTAAGAAAACTGGTACGGTTGTATTACTGTAAGACAATGTAGACTTCAAGACAAGTATTACTAGATATAAAGATAAATATTTCATAATCATAAAATGAAGATCAAGACAGCATAAAAATCTCATATGTGTATGGGCCTAGTAATGTTTCAAAATACATGAAGCAAAACTTACAGAACTAAAACTCAAAACTAGACAAATCTATAATCATAGTGGGAGGTTTTAACATCCATTGATCAATAATTAATGGAACAAATAGACCAAAAGAATTGAAAAATACATGGAATATTTATATAACAAAATCAACCAAATTGACTTAAGTGGATATATAGAACATTATACCCGTAAACTGAAGAATATGTGTTCATTGAAGAGCACATGGAACAGAACATCGATCAACACAAATCAACCTTTCAAAAGACTGAAATTTTAGGAAGTATGTGCTCTGACCACAACAGAATAAAATTAGAAATCAATAAAATAGTATATCAATAAAAGTTCCAAATACTTGGAAATTATCAACCTACTTCTAAATACCTATGGGTCAAAGAACTCAACATCATTTTTCTTCAGGGAAATTCAAATTAAAAACATAACGTAATACCATTTCACAATCACTAGAATGAATAAAAACAAAAGCTTGACAACACCAAATGTTAGGAAGTATGTGGAGCAACTGGAAATCTCATACATTGCTGATGAGAGCATAAAATGGTGCAACCACATTGTATTAGGTTGGTGCAAAAGTAATTGCAGTTTAAAAGATTAAAAAATAATTGCAAAAACCACAATTACTTTTGTACTGACCTAGTAGAATATTTTAGCAATTTCTTGTAAAGTTAAGCATACTCCTACTCTATGACTCAGCATGTCCACTAGATATTTATCCAAGAGAAAAGGAAACATATATTGAGCAAAATATTGGTACAAGAATGTCTATAGCACCTTATACATATTAACTGAAAATCAGATACAACCCAAAGGAACACCAACCAGAAAAATAAATTATGTTATATCCATGCTCTAGAACTTAATGCTTAAAAAATAATGAATTAATGATACACACAATAACAATCATGAACCTCAAGAACAGTATATTAAGTGAAAGAAGTCAGATGCAACAAAATACAGTCCAAGTGATTCTATTTCTATGATGTTTAAGGGAAAAGTAAAATTAATGTATGGTGATAGAATTCAAAAAGAGATTGCTAATGAGGGGTATGGGTGTGGATCTAAGTGGGCATGAGGAAACGTTCTGGGGCCATGGAAATGTTCTGTTTACGAATGGGGTAATCATTCCAGACTAGCATACATTCATCAAAATTTATCAAACTGTATACTTCATAACTGAGCATTTCACTATATGTAAATGTTGCCTCAAAGAACTGTAAGCAAATATTGAACTCTAGCTAGTAGGTTTTCTTTTTGTAGTGATATGGATTAGCAATTCTGAAACTAATTTTGTATCATAGGTATGAACAAATAAATATATTAAAGATAACATGTAGAAGTTTTTTTCACTGTTGGAGAAGAGAATTATAAAAATGGAAGAAGACTAGAATAAATCCGTTAGTTGGGAATTGAAGTTATCAGGTAAATAAACGAGTGTGTGTTTTTCCTAGTTCAGTCCACTGAAAGAGACAATAGCTCCCTAGTAACATGATGTACCTAGAACCTAGATCTTGGTTTCTGAATACCATTCTCCACTAAAAGGAAATATGACTCCTTAGAAAAATGGCTGACATCAGCACGGAGACTGCCAGAAAATAATCATGTGCTCAAAGAATTATCAGAGCACATCAAAGCACACAAGAGCCAGCTAGAAGGGACTTGACAAGGCCAAACGTGGGAAAATCAGCATCAAAATGAATAATAAGAATAAGAGATTATGACTATTGAATAAAATAAGAATCCATACTTCCAAATTAACACAAATAAATAAATGGCGAAGGTAAAGTTCTTCATTATAGTATAATGTCAGCGAACAGATGTAAATGGAATGATGGAGTTAGAATGTTACCAATGAAAGATAAAATTTATGGATGAAGGAAGTTGTGATGAGCGAGAGGATATTTCTATAGCCTCGATGTATCATTACACAAATTACTTATGAAATACAAAGAAAAATATGGTTACTTTACATTTGTGAGTTCTGGCAACTCACAAATTGGCATTTTAACCAAGTTCAGAAAGTATTATATATGTATACATACACATATATACACAAACTTATGTCGATGTAAGAAACATCCAAACCTGTAGAGAATTTTTATGAGTTTATTTGAGCCAAACTGACTATAATTGCCAGGAAGCAAAATCTCAACAGATTGAGAAAATGCTCTGAAGAATGAAAATTTTGTAGCCTATTTTATACATTAGAATCAAAGGAGGAGACATAAGGAGGGTTACATGAAATCCATCAGTGGTAGATTAAGGGGGAGGGAGAAAGCAAAGCAGGGAAATCTGAGATGGATAAAAAGAAAAATGCAGAGACACACCCTTCTTTTACATTGGCAAGTACAGGACAGTTAATTAACATTTACAGCACAGGAAACAAGATAACAATGATGGGTTCTGTGATCTGTGCTCTGGTGCCCTGGGTTGAGCCCTGAGGTGTCTGGAAAAAGGGATTACTCTGACATTCCAAGGGCATCTTATCTTAGATGCAAAGACAATTGGCAGGCTCACTTAAGGTAAAGATTGACCTTTGTCAAGGAAGCTACAGACCTAGGATGTGACTACCAGCCATGACCCGCTTTTAGGAAGTTTTACGTTCACACCCTCTTATGTGGTTAATTTCGATCTCTGTGTTTGTAGGGCCTGCCATGCTGGCCTCCCCTGAGCTTGTCAGGTTTAGTATGTGGCCCCTTTTTTGTCCACACTTGTAGAGAAAGGGAATGATAAATAAAAGGGGCAAAATAATATGTAAATAATTGGTGAACTTGATAAAGGGTTTATGGAAAATCTTTACTATTCTTGTATCTTTTATTTTTAAAGTCATATTAAAAGTTAAAAAATAAAATGACAGCAAGTTTCTGGTTCCACTATAGCAATGTAAATGCATCTCACCACTGATTACAACAAGATCTCTGCACAAATATAAAAAGAACTACCTGAGGGCTCTGAAAAGAAAAGAAAAGCAGGAAGGTTGTAGAGGGGGAGTCAAATGTGATAAAACAACCTGTTAGGAGGATCCTGTCCTTGACCTGTTTCATGAGTGTGTTTAGAATGTTACTTCATTTTAACATAAACAAAACTGGAAATCATACACAATCTATCAGGGCTGTAGTTTATTTTAAAAAAGGGGGGGGGGATTAATTTCCTGTAGTGGAATTAAACTCAAAGAAAATTTGGAAAATAGATGCACATCTCTTATCGTTTAAGTAAAAAAAAAACATTTAAAGGTTATGGTTTGTATATATCATATTTTCTTAGCCTCATTTTAACTTATTCAATCAACGAAAAACTTTGACTGTAATCATGTGATATAAAAGAGTTTCTACTCTATTAATAAATACATCTAGCAGCTGGGATGATTAAAAGATTTGGTATTCAGTTGATGTAAGAATATGCATATTTGTAAAATTTTATGAAGATTATGCTGAAACAGTGCACTGTACTTTCCAACTTTAACAAAAGGAATTGCTTAAATATTTTATTGCATGTCAAAAATCTGTTAGATTAAAATAAAATTAACTTAAAAATGTAATATTGCATATTAAAAATGTCAAGAAGTCAAAGTAAATGCTAGCTAGCCCTTTTGGTTTTGAATGTCTACTCTTTGTAATATTTGGAGGAAGTTCGGCTAATTAACAGAATGGTGAGTTACTATTATATCAAGATCCCTGGAAATGCCACTATATAATTTTTCAATAAAAGCATAGGAAAAAATTTCAGATTAAAAGCAAATATAAAAGATTTAAATTTCATTATGGGTATTAACATGATCACTACTTGAATTTTACCACGCATCGTGACCACGATTTCCATGTGACTACTGCACTAAAACTACTCTTACTGAGAAGAAATCTTGAAAATGTGCTGGTTTCCTTGGAAGCCTACAGAAGTGTTGGGTCTGGAGAAAGAAATTTCCTTGATTTCCTGTACATTAATAGAGAATGAACATTAAGAAGTAGATAATTGTAAGAATTGATCATAATTGTAACTAAAAATCCCACATAGTTGTGGAAAGAAAAGGCCAAGAATTGAGTGAGTCTTGTCCTGAATGACATGATGGACAAAATGGAGGACAGATTAGAGCAGATTAAATTCTAAAGTGATGTTTCAAAATACCTAGGCATTTTAACCATACCTAATCATCATTATAAAAGTTAACAAGTGGGGCTAGTCTATATTGAGATTTTCTCTAATACTTAAAATGTTTTTATGTTTGGATGCTATATTAGATGATGGTGACGAATACTATATGAGGCTAACATATTTTTTAATTGTTTCTGATCTTTGGTGTATTGAAGAACACTGCAGCTTCTCTGTCAAACCTAAGTAACTTAATTTGCATAGCTAAAAATCGTAGAGGTTTTGCTTTTTAAAATCCAATTTCTACATAACCGAAAGTCACTCTTTGTTCTTATATCCTTACAAACTCAGAATGTGCTTTCAAGAAAAAATAATCAGTCATGAGTTGTTTCAAATTCTGTTTTCTTCATTCCCTTTTGCAGCATCTCCAAAATCCTCTGAGATCTAATACCTCTAGGTTTGCATTTGAAAACCTCAATAGTCCAAGCCTCAAACTCTGTAACTTTTATTCCTTCACTTCCCCCATTTATTCTGCTTTCCCTGGTGTCTTTTTCAGATGCTGGTGTTTCATGTTTTTAAAATGCAACTAGATTTTTAAGCTTAGCCCATCCATCCAGAGCTTTCCTCAACAAAGACTTACAGAGCCACCTGGGATTAGTACAGAAGACATTCTAATAAAATGGAACAGGCTCAAGACTTTTTACTAGGGCTGCATCTGAAGAAGATATGTAAACTCTTACTGGAGAGATCACTGTGGGGAAAATGGAGTTCTGTGAAAAAAGGGAAAAAATTGAGCCCCCAAGGAAATAGAAAATATTTAAAAATGTAACACATGTCAATTAGATTTGAACAAAATACATAAATAAGATTTGAATGTAAACAAAAGATGGCAGAAAATATTTCTTTAAAAATTTCTATGCAATGCTCAAGTAAGGACTGAAAATACAACATTCAGTAAAAATATTTGCTTGGCCCAGATGAGAAAAACTATATACAGAGGGTACCAAAAAAATGTATACACATTTTAAGAAAGGAAAAAACTGTATTAAAATTGTAATAATATATACCGATAACCAAAGATGAATGCAAGTCACATTTGACTTCTGCAATTACAAGTGGTGCTCAAAGTGGTTAGCATCGGGGTAATTTTAATATAGTTTTTTTCCTTTCTTAAATGTGTATACATTTTTTTGGCAACCTCTGTATATCAATTAACAATTAACACTTATATATAGGTAAGGTTTATAAGGCATAAAGTATTTCCATATGAGTTACATTCTTAATATATAAAATAAATTAGTGCCATCAGCCACAAAGAATACCAAAACAAGACCATTTTACAAGTATGAGATTGTGATGTAATCTAATCCAAGGATAAGCTTACAGTCTGCAAAATTTAAAAAACTTTTAAATTAATCCTTAAATTCAAAGCTGACAATCAAAATTTATTCTAGTGCTTTATTTGTACATAAATTTCATTTTTTAATTTAAATATGTATGGCATATTGTTTTCACTCCCAGGCTTCTCTCAAGAAAATGATCAATTTGTTTAAGAAAAAACTCTTCCGCAGCACTTAAAATAATCTTTCTCCTGCCTAATATAACAATAACTATCCATTTGCTAAAATAAATATTTTCTTAAACAAAATAAATTTTTCAAGCACTATAAAAGATATCTTTTTGTGATTAAAAAAATCTGAAATCTATGTAATTTTACTAACAATTGTCACCCCAATAAACTTTAAAAAAAAATCAAGCTACCAATCTGTTAGGGCAATGCATCATTATAATGATAAACAAATTACTGCCCTTGGTAAATTCAATGAACACCATTTAAAGGGAGGAATGAAGCCAAACAGAAATTACTAATAAAGCAGGGAGTTAGCAATGTCCTTTGAAATTGAATATGTGCACTTTAATAGGCATATCAGCCTTCCATGTTTTTAAGAAAGATACATTAGGCACCTCTCAATACTCTAAGGAAAAACCTTTAAGGAGTTTTATAAAATATAATTTGTCATACCTAGTTTCATTGTGAATATTTATCATGAAGTGTTAATATCATGCTTTAAAATAATCACAACAATAGAATAAAGCATATTGGTCATTAAGACACACTTATTCAGCAACTATAATGTGTGAGGCACTGTCGAAGTCAAAGAGTATTCTAGATCTCATGTCTGAAGTTTGTTCTGTTTTCCTCCAAAGTTCTTCATAATGTTTTAGAACATCAAGAACTCTTAAGTTGGTAATCAAGAGACTTTCTCCTTTAAAAAATTTGTTATTGAAGTATATTGTAATATATAAAAGGATGTATTTCATAAATTTACACCTTAATAAATCTGCAGCAAGTATACAACTATATTATCAACACCCATATTAAGAAATGGAATATTACATATACCCAGAAGCTCCTTATTCCTCCGGACAATCATTCTACCTCTCCGGGTAACTACTGTCCCTCCTCTAACAGAAGAGATACGCTTTTCCCTCATGTTGCACTTCATGTAGTAGAATCATACAGTATGGGCTCTTTTGTTACTGGATTCTTCTAATATTATGTTTGCGGGATTCATTCATATGGCTACATGTAGTTATAGATCATTCATTTTCATTGCTGTATAGTATTCCATTGTGAATGTGTGTGTGTGTGTGTGTGTGTGTGTGTGTGTGCGCGCGCACGCGCGCATATTCCTTTTTTTTGAAATTTGAGTGGATTCAGTTTGGGGCTATTGTAAGTAGTGATGATAAAAACATTCCAATACATACGTTTCTGGTGAATATATAAGTATATAACTATGACTGGAATTGCTAGGTCATATATCCTTGTTAATTCATAAATACATTTTCCATATTAAAAAATGTGAAAAAAAGTAATAAAACATCACTTAAAACCCACCATTTAAAAAATATACAAAGTGAGAACTTAGAGGATCTAACTCTAACCTATTTCTTACCACATTTAGCAATCTGTTTTCACTTATCTGGACTTTTTCTGTGCTATGTGGAATGAATAATGGTGGAACAACAATTAAAAGTGATAGTCAGGAGTGGAATTGTACCATGTGTTCAGTGAGAATGTTAGTCTGAATTTCAAAAATACCTCATCACCAAAGCACAGGCAATACTTTGGATCACATCATAGTAACTGAACTGAGAAGCGTACACCCTAAGGTTGAAAGGTTATTGATACCATCACCAGTAGATAGCCAACAGCTCAAGAAATGAGTTTACTGACATTTTTAAGGTGCTTCCAATGATCTCATAATTTGAATTGCACTCAACTGTGATTGCTGACGGCTACAGCAACGTTTTACAATTTTACAGGTCTTTATCATACAAGCATCTGAATGAAAGCACTTCTGATTCAAATTGTAGCAGACACACATCACCAGAAAAAAAATAAATTCACCGTCTTTAATTTTCTCAGTTTACATCCATTTTTAGAAAATATTTAAATCAAAATGTTTGGCACTACCTCTCCATATAAAGGAATAGATCCCTTTTAACAATGAGAGCCTGAAAAAAATAAACCATAAAACAAACCTACTTTCTTTTCTGATAGACAACTAAATATTTTTAAATACTCTTACCACTTTAAATGTGGAATGGCCTCATCATTCTCATCCTGGTTTCTTGCTTATAGAAAAAGCAGTTCCATTTTCTCCCACTATTTAAATCTTTATAAACAATAGCTCTTCTTTGAACCTCACTTAGTTCTTATTCCTCTCTACTCTTTTCCTCTACTCTGAAATTTCCCCAAAGCTTTGAAGTAGTAAAAGTAAATAGAGATAATATCTTATTCTTTAATTTTTGACCAAACTGCAGATATTTTGAAGAATTTTTGTGGTTTAGATCAATTACTATATTGTATGAATGGCTAATTCCTCCAAAGTATCCTTAGAAGTGTCTCAGTAACTAAGGTCCCCTTTGTCTCTTTCCCCTGAAGTTACCTGCACATGCAAATCTTACTTTTAAAAGCACATTTTCTTTTATACCCCAAACTTATTGAGTGCTTACATATGTCACATCCTACCCCAAGTGCTTCAATGTATAATCTCATTTAACCCTCACCCCCCCAAAAGGAAGGAAAGCTTATAAAAGAAATAATAATATTATTGTGGTTGATATTCTTGTTTCATGAATAAAGAAAAAAGGCAGAGTGAGGTTAAGTGACTTTCCTAAGACCATACACTATCTAATGCTGAGGCTAGGATCTGATGAATATTGTCAGAGTGGCAACACTCACCTGCTTAACCATCATGCCATATTGTCTCTGAGATTCATACATAGGTCTGTATATTCAAAACACTTTTGATTTGTTCATGCCTCCCATGCAGGAATCTCAAGAACAATAAGAAATATCTTCGGCACCTAGAATAATTACTTTCAGGAAGCTCCAATTTCCCCAGAGAGTGGTTTGTCAAAAACTAAGATGGCCTACCAACTAATATCTTATAACTAATGGCCTACCACAGGTGGATTCAAAAGGAAAATGGAAGAATTTAGGCATCCAAAGTCCACGAAAAAGATTAGCAACTTGGAGATGTGCAGTACTTAAAGGGAAACAACATAATGTGTCTAAGATTCAGGAAAGCAGGTACAAGAAAGATAGGAATTGGAGAAGGGGAAACAAGGTAAAGAACAAATCATCAGCATTTACAGCTCACAAAGGATGTTTGCCAACCTACTACAAGATGTCTATATTTCCTACTCAATCCCCAAGAGTTAATGCTGAGTAAGCCTGCCTCAACGCTGGTGGGAGGTCATCACATACTTGTGGTATGGGTGGGCAAGAAGCCAACCCCATTTAAGAGGAAGCTTTCCTAATGCCAGGCTAGCATGGGTGCCCAGGAAAACAGGTGGGGTGGGGACAAATCCAACACTGTAATATACCATAAGTGGGGAAAATTTGTCAGAGCCACTGCAAATAAACTTCCCCTACTTAACAGTTTTACATTGGGCCAGCCCTGAGCAATAATGTGCTGATTAATGATGGGAACCATTTTGAGAAATGCATCATTGGAGGATTTCATCGTTATGTAAACATCCTAGCGTGCACTTACACAAACCTAAATGGTACAGCCTACTTCACACCCAGGCTGTATGGTATATGGCCTATCGCACCTAGGCTACAAGCCTGTACAGCATGTTACTGTACAACAAAACACCAGATTAAATCAAGGACAAGAGAAAATAATGCCATCAAGAGACGCAGTAAACGCAAGATATATGGGGTTGCTGCCATTGTAACAAGGCATACTGTTTCACAGCAAACTTTCTTTATATAAGCAGAAAGAGTACACTTTAAAATAATGATTAAAACATATAGTATGGTAAAGATATAAACCAGTACCGTAGTCATTTATTATCATTATCAAGTATTATGAACTGTACATAATTGTATATGCTATACTTTTACATGACTGGTAAAGTAGGTTTGTTTACACCAGCATCACCACAAACATGTGAGTAATGCATTGTGCTACAACATTACAATTGTGCTATGACATTCCATTGGCTACGATGTCACTAGGCAATAGGAATTTTTAGGGTCCATTATAATCTTACGGGACCACCATCTTATGAAACAATATATACAGTCTCTTATTGATCGAAACATCATTATTCAATGCATGACTATACTCAATATTAGTGCATTATTAGTAAGATTTCATAAAGTTTAGGGATGCATATCTCTAAAAAACCTGCTTACCCCCCTCCACTGACTTTTCCAATCAGAAATCAATAAAGGAAGATAAGAAAACATACATAAAGTTTGAGAGTCTGAGTTTCTGGGGAAACCTGGAAGAGCTTCAACCAAATGACAGAATGGAAGAGGACTAGGGTACAGAGATTAAACATGGCCACTAAACAAAAGGGGTCTATTCAGACCAGCTGATCATTGTGTCCAAGCTACACAATGTTCTAGCGCAAATTATTTCATAATTGTGCGCCTCAGTTTTCTTATTTGGAAAAATAGGTATAACAATGCCTTCTTCACAGGGCTACGAGAAATTTAATTTGTTTAAAATTTGTTAAATTTCTTGAGATGACATTGGTTAATAAGATTATGTAAGTTTCAAGTATAAAATTGTATAATGCATCATCTATATATTGCATTGTGTGTTCACCACCCTCTGTGTGTTCACAGAGTCAGTTCTCCTTCCATCACCATATATTTGATCCCCTTTACGCTCAGTATGACATGGGACAGTATCTGGTATATCTTAGGCACTCAAAGATGTCAGCTGACTCTTACTCTCCCTTCTCTGAACACTTATACAAAGGTTTATGCATCTCTTAAGTCATCATTAACTCCCTACTCTGCATTGTAGTTATTTCTACATGCACTAGTATGCAAACTCTCTGAAAGAAGGATATATGCCTGATTCACAAGTATCCTTCTTATTTGGCAGTTAGTAAGTGTTAATTTGGATGGTTAAGTTTAATAGCAGAAAACATCACTGAAAGACAATGGAGCATACAACAATCGGGCAAGTGAAGGTTGGGAATGGAAATGTTCAGGCAAGAAACATTTGGACATTGAAACCAGTGGAGAAAGAGCTAGAACACCCGTATAAGCGATGGAGGGACCCAGAAAATGGATTGTGTTATGGGAACTCTAGTACACTAGCCTGAGTTTTAAATTTATGACTTGAGTATAGTTGAGCAAGTAAAATTCAAATAACTGGGGGAAATGGGTGGAAATAAGTGAACATATACATCATTTTAATGTTAATAAATACTCTTTAGAAGTAATGAGTGTGATTCATAGTTAGTGAATTCTAGGTTTGAATCTTCAGTTAGTTATTACCTAATTAATTGTGGGCAAATTATATAATTCCTAAAGTATAACATATGCAGAATAATAGTACCTACTTCAGGGGAATAATGAGGGGATTAAATAAGATAATTCATGCTAAAGCACTTAGCACAGTGGCAGCAATATAGTAAGTGTCCAACAAATGTCAGTTTTAACGATAATAATACTTATTATTATTGCTTGCATTTTACAAATGAAAAATACAGAGTCTCTGGGAGGTAAAGTAATTTTTCTAAGGTCACATAGCTAGTAAGTGTTAGAACCTGAAATTAAGCCCAGGTTGGACAGCCAACAAAGCCCACAGTGTTTCTACCATATTGTGTTAGACTTATAATAGAAGCAAGGGGGGTGGACACATGAACAAAAGAGTAATTCTTAGAAGGGCAGAGTTGGCACAGGACTGACCCTGTTAGTGGTGTGTATTCTCTTGAACCACTGTGGCCTGACATCAGGATAAGTCACATAGTCAGCGTAAGGGTGACTTGAACGTGAGGGCTCTGGTCCCTGACCCAACCATGGGGACTGCAAAGAGGTATATGTATGAAGTCAGTCTGGTCACTTTGATCTCCCTGAAATGTTTCTGATAATGTGGAAATCTACCAGTCAGGAAAATATTTACATAATTGATAAGTATTTATTGTTAGGAGGTAGAATATTATAGTGAATAAAAGTTCTTGCATTAATACAGATATGGTTTTAAGTTCTGGATCTTCCACTTACAAAATAAAACTTTGGGTAAGTCATTTAATACCTTTAGGGTTCAGTTTCTTCATCTGTGAAATGACCATATTAAAAGTAGGTGAAACATAAGGTAGCTTTGAAAGTTAAATGTAATAACGTACATAGTGTACTTTCTGTAAATGTTAGCTATTTTAGACACATCATTTGTGCTCACACGTAACTGGTTCTTCTGTCCTCCTTTGACTCAGGGAAGGCTGACTTCCCAGCTATATTGAGGTGGGCATGGCCATAGGAATAGCTTCAGCCAATGGAATATAAACTGTAGTGATATGAGTTACACAGTAAGAGAAACAATGGAAAAGCCCTTCCATTCCTCCCAGTCCTCTCTTCTTCATGGTCCTGGAGAACCATTTTGAGATGGTGTTGGGACAAGTTGGTGCCTCTTTCCAAGCCTGAGTCTCTTAGTAACTATGTGACACTGGGTTCCTCCTTGCCTTATTCCAGACATGTACTTTCAGTGAGAAATAAAACATTGTTGTATTGTCACTGAGATTTAGCAGTTACCACATTACCCTAGCATACCTAGGTCTACCTGTTTAATACAGATATTATTATCATCATCCATTACCATTATATTGTTCATTAGCATTTCCCTGATATCTATCACTGTACTTAGTTTATTTTATGTTATGAATTGTGCTCTATTTATATTTTACAACACTCTAAATGTAAATTAAACTTAGTATAGTTTTGGTAAACAATAACTATTTTTAAATGTTTTATCACTCTTAATTCACTAAATTATGAGACTTTGAAATTCCATATGATGTACAATTCAAGAGGTGAGAGTTAATCAAATAAATCAAGTGATAAAATAATCTTTTAAAAGTGTGTAAAATGTACACTATGGCAAAAATTCAAATTCTTCAATGGAGGAAATTTATTTGAAATATTGATTTTAAATAAGCCTAGGAATCTATTCTTAAGACAGAAAATAAACTTAATCCATTTTAAAACAGCTGTTGAAAACTTATGAGTAGTGAATTGTGCTGTATGCTGAATTATACAATGATAATTATAGTAAAGGCACAAACAAGTAAATAACTTCACACCATTCTTGACAAGACAGTGAAGTCTGAATCCACAGGGTGAAAAGAAACAAGATGTAAATAAGAGTATCTTAGATTTTTAATTTTATCTAATATTATCAAATGTCAGCATTATACTAGATACTATTGCATAATATCTGCATTAGTTAAAGAATATCAGCTGCTTCAGAAAATAACCCCAAAATCTCAGTAGCTTACCTAATTGATGTTTATTTCTCTCTCTTGTAGAGTCCAGCATAGATGTTCCTGTTTAGGAGGTTCTGCTCCAAGTGGTGACTCAGGGATCCATTCTCCAAATATCTAATGTCTGTGCATCTGGCTGACTGGTGAACAAAGAGAAAAGGCATGCAGAACAGTAAGGGAAAATTAAGAGTAGAGGCCTAGAAATATAGCTCAATATATTGTCCAGAACTATTCAAGTGGCCCTACCCATATGCAATTATGTTGAAATAAGAATATGCAATCACTTAATATCAAATTTAAACTCTAGAAAATGAGACTTAGAATTTCTCCAAAAATACAGAATAAGTGATAACATAATAAAAAGTATGGAAAAATGTTAAGTGGAATGCAGAATGAATCCAGAAGTTTCAATATCCACATAATAGGATTTCCAAAAAGACAACACAGAAAGAATTGAGAGAAAAAACATAATGCTTAAAAATTTCTCCAAAATGAAAATATTTACTATTTTCTAGATTGAAACAATAAAAAACTACAATGCAAACAGGATTTTAAAACTCATTCCTCAGCATATAAGAGTGTAATTTCAGACCAAGGACACAGAGAAAAGCCAGATTACTTATAATAGAAATAGAAATTGACATCAAGCCTCTCCAGTCAGAAACATTACAAACAAAATGTCTGTGAAGAGAGCTTAAAATCACAAGAAAGAAAAAGAGAATAACTTTGAAAACACACTTGTACATATCAGCAAAGAGTGAATAAAAAGATTTTCATAAATACAAGAACTCAAAAACCTTAGCACTATAGAACACATTCTGAAAGAGCTTATAAAAGATGTGTTCCAGCAAAAAAAAAAAAAAGAAAGAAAGAAAAGAAAACTAGTTTTATTTGTAATGGGGTACAAGAAGCCATGGTAAACAAAGCAGAACAAAAAATCAGGAACTCCTTGCTAAATCTAAGTATTTATTGTAAAATATGCTTATAAAAACTGAAATTTCAAATAGTGGCTGCATTTGAATTTGAAATGACACGAAGAGAGGGGACATTAATAAAACCATGCTGAGCTTTTGTCCCTTTGCTAGAGAGTTATAATTACAGATTATTAAGAAAATTATGAGAAAAATATTTGAAAATTTAAGAGCAATTTGAATTTGAAGAATAATGAAAATTAGAATATTAGAAAATTAGAAAATAGAAAATTAAAAATTGGAAAACAGGACATAAAAGGAAATAAACAAATTCAATAAATCCAACAAAAGGCCAAAAATGAAGGAAGGAGAAAATATAAAAAGCATACTGCTACACAGAAAAAAAATAACAGAAGTTGACAAGATTAAATTAAAATCATAGGATATGTGAAAGATTCAAAATCTCCCCTTAAATCCCTACAATAGATTTAAAACAAATGGGGGGAAACAACCTTGGTAGGATGAATATAAAGGAATGGGAAAATATATACCAAAACAATTAAAATGAAAAAAAATTAATGGTGTAGCTTATTATTAAGCAAAACAAAAATACATAAAAATATGACTGGGAGTATCATTTCATACTGATAGATGGAGTGGTTTACCTAGAACATAAGACAATCATGGATTTTAGTCACTAAACAAAGTCATTTTTATATGTGTAAAACATAAGCAAATAAGATTGGATAATGTAGTAAATTAACAATAACTGCGGGAGATATTAACACAACTCTATCAGAAATCATTAGGTCAGGGGCACAAATGAAAAAAGCTTGAAAATTTCAATTACAACATTAACAATCTTGACTATACACATAGATACAGAACTACAGTCAAATCACACATGTGTATCTCAAACATGGATATTTATAAAAATAGACTAAGTACAAAACTACAAAATAACTCAGCAGTCCAGAAAAATAAATATCACAAAGTAGAAATCAATAATCAAAAATGGTGGCCAAAAATAATACCTATAGATATGTGTTAAAATACTTCTAAATCACTCATGAGAATCAGAAATGGAAATTAAAAATGATTTAGAACTAAATGACAAGCACAACTCCATATATCCAAAACTGTTAGATATAGCAAATGATACTCAGAGGAAAATTTACATCATTAGATATTTAAATTAGAAAAAAATTTTAAAGAGAGTGAAAAGTAATTAAACTGCTAACTCCAGAGATGAGAAAAATATCGGCAAAATAAACAAATAAAATCAATGGAATAAATTAATAAAGAGAAAAGCAGAAACTACCAGAATATAACTTTTGAAAGATTGTCATAAACATCTATATCTAACTATTTGCAAAGACGAATAAAACTAGCAAGCGCATTGGGCACTTCTTAAGCCTCTTTTCACAGCATCTAGGCCCACCTTTATCTCTAGGAGTTATGACAAAAATCAGTACTGTCGGCAGTACTGTCGACTTCACTCAGCTACATCTCTGGTGGAATGAAAGCTAGGAACCCCTCGTATCTTCTCAGGGGGGTGAATTTCACAACATGCTTGCTAGCATTTCTCCCCCAAGTCATCTTAAATACTAGCCCTTTCTCAATTGCCACTTAAAACCAGGCCAAAATTAAACCATAAATAGTGACAAGCCAGAAAAAAAACCTTCAGTTTGGACTTCATATTTACTAAAAATTATGAAAATATGTTTATTTTATAAATAATATATGGAATTTAGTTGCAATGCTGACCTAAGTTGTTAGAACAAAGTATGAATCAAGTTCAAATTTTTTTTGATGGAATAATTTCACCAAAACTATGAGGTTTGATCAAAAACTACCGTAAATGTTTAAATTAAAAAAAAATGTATTACAGTAAAAGACACATTGCCATTAATCCCCTTCAAAATACTCCCCCTCGCTTCGAACACACTTATACCATCATTCTCGCCACTTTCTGAAGCAGTTCTGGAAGTCCTCTTTCCTGAGTGTCTTTAGTTGCATTGTCATGGCTGCCTCGATGTCCTGAATCAATTGAAAATGTTTTCCTTTCATGGTCATCTTGACTTTGGGGAAGAGCTAGAGGTTTCACGGTGCCAGATCCGGTGAAAACGGTAGATGAGGACACACTGCAATGTTTTTATTTGACAGAAATTGCTGTATACCAGAAATGATGTGTGACAGGAGTGTTGCCATAATGGAGAATGAAGTAAAGACACTCACGAAAGAGGACTTCCAAAACTGCTTCAGAAAATGACAAGAACAAAGTGATAAGTGTGTCCAAAGTGAGGGAGAGTATTTTGAGGGGGATTAATGGCAATGTGTTTTTTACTGTAATACATTTTTATTTAAACATTCACCATATTGTTTGATCACACCTTGTATATACCTTGATAAGAAATCTTCCACCTCACTTTTAACTTAAGATGGCTTTAAACCATAGCTTCTAAAGAGGATCATATTGTAAGAAACATTTGAGAACTTTATTCTTTTTTCAAATATATTGTATTAATCCTTCATATTCAAGTCATTCATTTCTGAAGAGCTTCTGCAATTGTTTTGAATTATGAGTTCAGTCTATCTTTGTAGCTTGTGACAATCAAGGGAAGATCAACAGAAGAGACACTAGTGTTAAGCGGAGAAGAATTGGAGGGGTGGCTAATTGCATAACTATTTTTTCCAGTTTTGTTGAGATATAAATGACATATAATATTGTATATTTTTAATGTATACAACATAATGATTTGATAGTTGAATATATTGCTAAATGATTAGCTCCACCAATCCTTCTCAAACTCTTGAAAAATTGAAAAGGAGGGAACACTCCCAAACTTATTTTACGAGGCTATCATTACCTTGATACCAAAGCCAGATAAGGACACTACAGGGGAGGGGGAAAAAAAAACAACCACACAGGCCAACATCCAAAATGCATGATGAATATAGATGCAAGTATGCTCAACAAAATACTAATTCAACAGCACATTTAAAAGATCATACACTCAATAAGATTGTAATAACTATGTATGGTATCAGATGGGTAATAGACTTATTAGTAAGATAGTAACAAAGAGGGATCACTTCATTAGGTATGTAAATATCTAATCACTATTTGTATACCTCAAACTAATATAACATTGTACGTAAACTGTAATTGAAAAATAAATTAAAATAAAAGATCATACACCATGATCAAGTGGAATTCATCCCTGGGATACAAGGATGGTCCAATACACACAAATCAATAAATGTGATACACTATATTAATAGAATGAAAAATTTAAAAATCATGATTATCTCATAGACACAGAAAAAGCATCTGACAAAATTCAGCATCCATTCATAATAAAATCTTTCAACAAACTGGATGTAGAAGGAATATATTTCAACATAATAAAGGCCACAAATGCCTAACTCTTTAGTCATTGGAAGACTTTTTAATATAACAATGACTTATTTTCCTATAAAATCACCAAAGAGGGGACTCTGATTATAAACACTCAGATCCAGATACTCAGTTACTGTTGGTACATTCTATGTTGGTAACAGCATAGAGTAATATCTAGAAGGACATCGACCAATCACACATACGTGGATACTAATGGAGTAAATAACTGTGTCAGATCTGGGTCAGTTTTGGTTTATCTCCTCATCATTGGTCTTCTTTTCCTGATTCTTTGCATGCCTGGTAGTTTTTGATTGTATTATAAGACATGAAATTTTTACCATTTTGGGTGCTGGATTTCTAAACATTCATCCGCTTTGTTTTGGGAGCCGTTAAGTTTTTGGAATAGTTTGTTCCTTTCAGAACTTCATTTAAGTCTTGTTTGGCGGGACATTTTTTTTGCCATTATTTTGTTTTATTGCATTCTGAAGTGCCATACGGTAGGGCCTGAGAACAAGTCCACTTTATCAGCAATCCTAAAGCCTTATTACCTGAGATTTGCATTCTGGAAAAAAAGTTGAGACTGAATAACCAATATCTATGTCATGAGATTTGGGTTTTGGCCCTCACAGAAGAACCTGTACTAGCCTGGGAAAGGCTACGTGAGATGAAGGCTATGTCAAGGGTTTATTATTCCTCCTTGCTGAGACAAGGCTTTTCTGTGTATTCTATCTAATGCCCCTTGAATCATAAGGTTTTCCAGTCTGACTTTTGGGAGCAGGCACTATTCCCAGCCCTGTGTGTATATCCGGCACTTTTACCTCTAACTCTTTTAGGTTTTCTTTCTGCTACCTTGGGGAGTTTCTTCATATGCATGTGCTGATCAGTAATCAGCTGAAGACTTGAGTGGGATCCTTTTCAGAGCTCTGGAGTGCTCTCTCTGTGAAGCTTTCTCCTCTTCAGTGCTCTGTCCTGTAAACTCTGGTCACCTTGGTCTCCAGGGACACTCAGCTTTTCTCCTCAAATTACCAAGTCCCCTGGATTCTGCCTAGGCTTCCACGCTCACACCCCCACAATGGCACCATGGCCTGGAAACCCCCTGAAGATAGTAAGCTGGATGGCTCTCATCATGTGTTTCTTATCTCTTAGAGATCTCCGTCTTTGGTTGCCTCGTATCCAGCATTTCATTTATGTTTTTTCCTTATTATTGTTGTTTCAGGCACGAGGATAAATCAGGTTCCTGCTTTTCCTTCTTATCTAGAATCTGAAGTCCTCCGTATTTGGTTTTAAACGAGAAGAAAAATAAGAATATCTATCTATCCAAACATACGTGTGTGTGTGTGTGTGTGTGTGTGTGTGTGTGTGTGTGTGTGTGTATTTTAAATCTGAATCCCATGGGGTGGCTTTGTTTTCATCTCAGAGACTGTTAGAGCTTTTCCAATGCGGCCACTAAAGCTGCTTATATTGGCTGCTGCTACAATCGCCTCCTGTCCAGGGACCAACATTTGTGTCCTTTTCTCTGTGAACTTGATAGTTGTTTTATGCTGCTCCCAAGAGGACAACCTGGATCTAGCTTAGCGTTTGAAGCAAGCATCTCTGGGATGTACTGGAAGAGAAACACGTGGTACCACTAAGCATAACAAAAAACACCAGATTCTCAATCCCCAAAAGATCCCAGGCAACTATCCTACAGAGGTGGGGAAGCTTTCTCCCACTCTCTTTGCTCAAGACTTTCCTAGACTCCCAGAATTCTAGCATCATAATAATGATTGGTTTATAAACTGCATTTCCAGATTAAACATCTTGCTTCCCCCTCCTTCCCTTGCCTGGATTCCAAACTATATTTAGAGTACAGAATTAGTTTATGTATTTTAAATACACTTAGTTCTTTTATGCAAAAGGATATTTCCCATATGCGAGATAGTTTCTCGATGAATAATGTAAAATCAGTTTTTCCCATGTGAAAGGGAGAATATAACTGTCAAAACTTCAAAACTTTAAAGTCTGTCTGTGATCACAATACACACAGACAGTATTTTATTGCTCTCTAAAACGAATGGAACACATTTATAGTTTCCCATGTGAAATATATCAATTCACTGTTAATAATGTAATTGGAAATTTGATCTCCTCTCGTTTGTCCCTTCCTTCTTAGTTTTAATTCCTTTTTATCTTTTAGCACTTTAACTTTATTTTGCATTTGAAAAAGATTTACTTCACTCTATCATCCTATCTTCTGTAGCTCTTCAGCTTATTTATCCATCTCTGGAGTGTCTTTGAATGCACTGGGTATCTTCATAGAAAAGTACTGGTAACAATTTAAGAGGTTATTTTATTTAGCTTGCCTTTTCCCTAATCCATTAATAATTGTCTAGTAGGCCCATAAAACTGAAAACTGAGAGACTGAGTAGCACATTCTTATTTGTTTTGTCCATAGAGGAATAAGTTTACTTATAAGATTTAATCCTAGAATCCGATAAGAAACTGGTCCAAATGTCATTGACTTCCAACTGAGAAATCAATTCTTTCAATTTAGGAAGATAATGCACCATCTTTCATGAGAAAAATCTTTTTCACTTTTGGATTTCTAAAAGGATTATCAATAAATATCAATTTAAAGCTCACTTAATGTCAGATTCTATAGACCAAACAGGAAGAGTTACTCATCCCAAATTCATGTTATGTAAGCTTTTAGACGATGTAAGAGTTTGCATATGTGTGTGTGTGTGCTTTGGCTATTATTTATAGGGGAAATACAATGATTATAAGAAGATCCTTTCTTTTCTGGATGAATGGCATTGGAAAAGAGTATTAATTACCATAGTACAAAAGGCTGTACACAGAAAAGTTTGTATAGATTTACATGAAGGCAGATATGTTGCAAATGTAGTTTTTACCGCAATCTTTACTATTGATTGAAGTGGTAAACTCTCACTTTTGTGAGGTTAGAATAAGGGAGATAAGTGGCCAG
The DNA here is from genome assembly GCF_036562045.2 of Rhinolophus sinicus. Classification (NCBI taxonomy): domain Eukaryota; kingdom Metazoa; phylum Chordata; class Mammalia; order Chiroptera; family Rhinolophidae; genus Rhinolophus; species Rhinolophus sinicus. Next base: position 20,210,441 of record NC_133768.1, on the reverse strand, counting down.
AAACCAGGCATGACAAACAGTGAACCTATTAATAATAATGGGTAAAACGGCATAGATTCTGGAAATAATTAAAGAAAAAATTCTTTAAAAACTGGCTAAGAGTCAAAGTAAGTTTCAAATGGGGAAATGAGAAATCAAAAACCCTAAAATCAAGTGAAGGAGTCCTGTAATAGGAGGAATGAAGAATGAGGAGGAAACTTGAGGGAAATGCGTAAAGTTCAATCCCCCCACAGAATCAGGGTGAGTCCCTGGGAAAGAAGGACAGATCCTTTGGTGAAGATATTTAAACCAGAAATATCTGTTTACCTGAATTGGTTCAAAAGCAATCCTACCCAGAGCCAAGAAAAATTAACTGGAAAATAGTTACCATATTTTATTTTTATGTGCTAACGTTGCCTTTATTTTTCACTGAGGTATAACTGACATATCACATTATCTTAGTTTCAGGTATACAACATAATGATTCAATATTCATATACATTGCGAAATGCTCACCACAGTAAGTCTAGTTAACATCCATCACCATAGGGTTACATTTTTTTTTCTTGTGATGAGGAGTTTTAAGATCTACCCTCTTAGCAACTTTCACATGCAGTACAGTATTAACTATAGCCACCAAGCTGTGTATTACATCCCCTTGACTTACTTATTTGATAACTGGAAGTTTGTTATAACATTTTCAATCATACAAGCCTAAGTCACAGGTCAGAAGTGGAAAATTCATTTTATTTTATTTTTATTTTTTTCAACAAGAACTTCCTAGTGGTTTTAGGAGAGCCATTGTGTTCAGGAGAGAATCTAAAAGGGAGATGGCTCGTGAAGTAAGGAATTTCCTTTCCTTCATAAACATAGCGCTAGATTAGTAACTGTATTAATATGGGTTTAGGTTTAGGCCATGTAAAATGAGCTAGTTCTATATCGTTTCCACTCCAAAGATGGGACTACTGACACACCATCTCTACGCACACACATCTAAAAGATACACATCACACACATCTCAAGACACACACACTTATATACTACTGTACATTCCACCAAAACCCCTCATGATAGTCGTGGCAGGTCTCCCTCTTAGTTGTTGTTGAAATGGTAAGGAAAGGCGGGACCCAGTCAATCTCTTCTTTCTTTACAAAGCCCCCTAATGACCACAGCACACTGGTCTGAAGGAAGTACCCAAATGCAGTCAGAAGCTGTAAGCGAGTTGGGTTAATTTCTTCACAAGGGCATTAAACATACCCCTGGAATCATGAGAAAGCTAGTGAAACACTGAGAAAGAGATCTAATTAAAACCTTTAAAATTGGAACGGCTAAAGATTTTACTCATGATCAATGAGGTGATCTACTTCAAAGATGCCTATTTAACCCTAATAGTTTAATCTCTCAAAAACAGAGAGGATGATATCTCAAAAATGGCATACAAAAGACAGTAAAATAGAATATAATCCCAGCTTCATGTAAGATTGTGTGTGTTTATGTACGTGTATCTTAGAAAGTGGACATGAGACAAAGTTCATTTTAATACTATAATCTTAATCACATAAATTTTAGGCTGAAAGTTGTTTTCCATGTATATTTAAATTATTCAGTAGAAGTTCGTAAAAAATGGATTGTGCAATCAAAAGGAATTCCTGCTGCTTATATTAAAATGCTTGTTATGCTTTATGAGTTTTCCAGAGGCATATTTTATTTGTTTCCCGGTAAAATGTCTATAAGAGGGTGACAAACTATCACCATTGTGCAAATATTTGTTTCGCAACTGTGAAAAAAGTATAATGAGAGAATGGGAAAGCAAAATAAACAGAATAAATAAGATCACATGGAGCTCTGATATGTGCTGCCACCATAAATGAAATATGTATTCAATGACTCCATAATTACCATGATTGAAAAGGTAATATACATAGAAAGCGCTAAAAACCCATTGCATACACTCCAGAATAAATAACTTAGCTAATATAAAATTATTCACTTTTTCAGTAGAATATTCAGGGAAAATTTTTTATCAATGTCATCATTCTTATTCTTTGTTGTTATGCATATGCATTGTCATAAATTTAAAACTTTGAAAGAGAGTGCATTTCTCACTTAGAAGAGGCACTGGTAAAGTGGCACTAGCTATTTCATTTTTAATGAAATATTGGCAGAATTCATATCAGAGAAGCCCAACAATACGGATCATTATAAAAAGTAGAATGATACCATGTCCGCCCTCACGATACACACACCTACATAGCACAGTACATACCACCAAAACTCCTAGCAACAGTTCTGAAGGCCTCCTAGCATAACGGTGGCTGGCTCCAGTCATTTTGAGTAACACACCTTCACTTCTACCACATGGTAGTATGGTTCTACCTACTCAATATTCTATTCGATGCCTCAGTGTTCAGAATAGATGTTTCCTAGGCTTCTTTTCTGGCCTAGGTGGATTTCTCCCAACAAATTTGAAAAAGTACCTACTTCAATTCACCAGGTAAATATTCCCTGCACCTTGCCCTACTTCATCTACTTCAAAGTAGATGTTCTTTTCAACAAGAACTATGCATACATTTTAAAAAGCTTAATAAAAAGAAATAACAGAGTTCTTTTCCAACCCGCATATTCCAGTTTAGGATTGTGGGTGGCGAGAGCCTACCCTGGCAGTCCTAGGTGCCAGGCAGGACTCCACGCTGGACAGGACACCCTTCCATCACAAGGCCACTCGCACACACCCACAGTCACTCCAACTGGGATAATTCAGATGTGCCAATTCACCTCACGTGCACAGTTTTGGGATGTGGGAGGAACCCAGAGAAAACCCATACAGACATGGGGAGAAGGTGCAAACTCCACACATACAGTGGCTCCAACCAGGAATCGATTTTTTTTTTGTCATCAATGTCATAACAAAACAATATTGAAATAAACAACATTATTGGAGTACCTGTTGTACTTTATTCAAAATCACACAGATAATAAAGGTGGAGCTGGAACTCGATCCCCTCCACCCACCCCATGTGTTCTACTCAAGAGAACAAGCACTCCATCACTCTTGCACTGTTTGTTGTCCAAATGCAACTACACATATACGTGTACTAGTTGTGAGTCAATTTCTGATGGCCTGAGGCTAAACATAATATACCGAGGATATACAGAAAACTCTAGAATCACAGAATACCTTAGGAGCTATTTGGTCACTAGAGACTTGAAGTAGGGGGTCTTAAGCTAAGCTTCCATAAGGTGACACAACAAGTAAAAATTCAGGTAAGGACCTGTGTCTGGCCAGCACGAGTGACACTTAAGGAGCCTTAATAAACATGTCTAGCATGTGACTCATCGGTCATAGGATGATGCCACTTAGTTCCAGTTTTAATCATGACTTTAATGTATGTTTGTTTGAATTCAGGCAGTGAAATATTCATAGGCTACTCTAGACATTCAGATCATTGATATTCCCTCTTATGTTTAAGTATTTAGAATATCAGACATTGATACAAGTTCAAGATTCACATTACTCACTTGCCTACCTTTAAACTTTGTGAAATCTTTATAATATATTGGTGAATTTCAGAACAATAAAAAAGATTCAGTTTTTTTTATACTACAAGAAAATCCTTTCTTATTTTACTTAGAAACATATATTCTTTATAGGAACACTAGTAAAAGAGAATTTGATATGCTTTGGGAGCTTTCTTGAAGATGTAGGGATATGGTAGAAATATGTCAATAAATTGTTTCCCTTCCCTGCAACTGCACCAGACTAAATGAAGCTGTTCTTTGTCATTAATCTTGACATCATCACAGACACCAATGTAGCAATCAGGTATGCCTTGTCAAAGTAGATTCAATTATATACCTATAGAATGTTTTCACTCATAGTACAAAAATGTCAAATACAGGTAAACTTTGAATTCTATACAGTAGAATTATAGTATGTTAGAAAAGTTTCTTACAATTGAGCAACTCTAAAAGTTCTAATAACCTTCCTACTCCATACCTCTCACAGACTATAAATGGAATATAGATTTCAGTGAGAAGAGTCAATTTTATTTTTCTACCGATTTACCATCACATATTTGATAAGTCCATTGCCAAGACTAGAAGTTTGTTGCCATCTTCCAGGTGTCCCAAAGAGGCACTTTACTCATGTTTCTGTATTACTAAAACATAATCACTTAATCTACCAGGTTCTGAGGAGGCACAAAGTAAGTAATGCTTTACTGAACACCAAGGGGAAAGTTAATGAAAAGATTAGGGAGGGCAAAAAAAGAGCAGGACCCCACAGAGGAAAAAAAGAGTTGCAATTCTTACATTTAGTCCTGATAGATCATGAAAACTAATGATATGACTCCCATGAGCTGCATGCAAATCAGAGCATTAATCTCTAGCAAAACGGTTTATGTTATAGGAACCCACAAACAGATTTTTTTCCACTGTAGTAAATCAAACATGGTGGGTAGTTTCCATTTGACTGATGAGTACACATGTCACTGGCAGGAGGGCAGTGACATATGGAAGAGCAATAAATATTTTTTTCTGACACTTCAGCAGCCCTTGTTCAATGAGACTAAAGGAAGATAGAAGAGTTCAGGAGAAAATGCAAGCCTGTCTCTGTTAGCTGTCGTGCCACTGCCGAGGCAGCAACTCCAAGGTGATTTGGTGTTCTGTGGAGTAGCTTGTACATTTAGTCTTAAATAAATGAATAGCCTGAAAGCAAAGAATCAATAGTTCTCTCAGAACAGTGTTTACATTTTCCTTCCAATTATGGCATTCTCCCAGTAACTTAGATTTTCTTTAGTGACAGTGATTTGGGGCATCTTTCGATTCTGTGATTGGGTTCCAAACCAAATTGTGTTAAAGCTTTTGTTCTTGGTCCTCCCCTACAATACAGTTAATGTGCTCTCTGTCTGCATAATGTCCCATTTCTAGTGGGAAGAAAATCAGGGACAAATGTATTAGAATGTATTATGTTATAAGCCATGTCCAAGAGATTTTTAGGTATTTGATGCTGAAACACCTTGGCACCCACCAAGCATGGTTATTAATGGCTACTATGATTCCCTCTAATAGGCCAGATGCAGTAGGTATTAAAATGTAAGCATGAGTTGTTATCATTGTGACTTACATGGTTTGTAATTCCTTTTGAGCACCTACTGTCATGTACCAGAGGATACCCTGAATCTCAAGTGTTGAATAGAGTAGCATATACTCATAGTTCAAAATGGACCTCTGCCAACTCTGGTGCCAGGGTTTCTGTATAGTGGGGTGTAAAAAATTCATGTGGTTCAACCACATTCTGTGGGCCCAGAATGGAAAGACAGAGTTCAAGGTCTGCCACAGAAGACAGATTCAACCAGAGAGCTGGCCATTTTCAGGGCTGCCAGGCAAATCACTCATATAGATGTGTGTGGCAAGTTAGCAATAAGAGACAGGCAAGTTACCCACTTTGAGATCCAAGAAAAAAAAGTTCGGCAGATATAGATGTCATATCACAGTTTAAACAACGTAAGCCTCTTTAGTCACGTTTCCAGTAGCTGTGCTTGCTTCCTGAAAACCTTTATTCTAGTCTCCTGGTTGCACTGAAGACAAATGAACAAATCTGGCTTGGCCTTACATTTATTCAAAATCTGATACTTAAAATGTAGGAAAACAGTGGAGTAGTGTCCAATATAAAGAGAAGTCAAGAAATTGAAATGAAAATTTTCTTCTACCACTAATTACCTTTATGACCCTGGATAAAATACTTACCACTTGTAAGTATTTATTCATAACACGTTTCGGTTGTGATAAATTAAACCTATGGTGGTTCTAGCTCTTAAATCCTGACTTTCTAATTCTACTAGTTCTTGAACAGATACCTTTATAACTATATATCTCTGCTTAGCTGTTGTGTTATAATCACAATTCATAATTAATGAAGCATTCAAGCTTATAAATTATGTTATGCAGTCTCAATTTTACAGAAGGCATTTCAAGACTGAAAGTTGACATGAATTGCAAGTGTCTCTCTGCAATATACCTAATAGTCAAATATTTAAAGAAGTAGAATTATAAAAAAATAAACCTAATATAGAAAAGTTATTAAACTTGACAGAACAGATAAACCCAAAGAGATAACTCTTCTCCTTACTAAAAGTTAACACATTTCATGTGTATATTCTTCCATTCAGTCAACAATCATTCACTGAATGAATACCATGAGTCAGATGCCGTACCAAATGCCTAAGGATAGAGCAGTGAATAAGAATAACATGGTCCTTATCTCCATAATCCCCACCTTTGGTGGGGGAGGGGGGGACTGAAATCAGTTAGAGAACATAAATATTGCCATTTATAAGTATCTTGTATAGAATAGTCTTTTTCTTCATGAAACCTTCAGTCTAGCTGGGAGAAGATGTTAAACAAATAATTACATGACTTTCACTCATGACAGATGTTACAAAGGAGAACCGCAAGTAGCAGGGAAAACATAATATAGTGGAAATAAACTCATTCTGGGTATCAAAGGATGCTTTTCTTAGTTTTGCTTTATTACTTTTTAAAAAATGTTAAATTTATGGGGGTGATATTGGTTAGGAAAATTATATAGGTGTCAACTGTACATTTCTATAATACATCATGTATATATCACATACTTTATTTTTTAATTTTTTTTTATTTTTCAATTACAGTTGACATTTAATATTATATTAGTTTCTGGTATATAGCACAGTGGTTAGACATTTACATAACTTACAAAGTGATCCCCCTGATTAGTCTAGTACCCACCTGGCACCGTACATAGGTATTACAATATTATTGACTATGTTCCCTACGCTGTACTTTACATTTCCGAAGGATGTTTTTCCAAAAAAGTGACTTTATCCTATGAGATGCAGGAGGATAATTTGTTACTTAAAAGTGAGAAAAGGGAGTGAGGTGGTGGTAGAATGTTTCAGGTGGGGAGCATGTGGAAAAGCCGGAGGCAGAATGGATCATGGAACATTGGAAGAAACGAAAAACGCAAAGTAAGCTTAGTATAGAGCAAATGAGGCGCAGAGTGGCACACAGACTTGTCCTACAACTATTCCAAATAATATTTTCTTGGAAAAACATTCTTTTTGAATATTTCACATGGATTGTGAAAACAATATTACTTAAACGTTCTAGGACAGTTCCCAACATTACATTTATGCAATTCACATGATAAAGCGCAAAGAAAAAAAAACTCAGTTCCTAGTTCAGATGCTGACCCACATATTCTATTTTTTCTTATGCAAAGGCTTAATCAGGTCAACTGAATGCAATGAGAAATTCAACTTATTTCTTATGAGTCATCTTGAATAATAATAAATTATTCATAGACATAAGGAAAATCAATTATCTTCCTCAGGCATTGTATCATGAATATATATACCCTCTATATAAACAAACTATTTGTAGGATTTACCCCAAAGTTTATTTAGATATTCTAAGGTTTAAGCTTTTAGATAGGACACGAGCAAAGCTGGATTCACCGATGAGCACTGGCATAAGAAACCAAGCAGTGCTCCATCAGAGTAGCAGGTGCTTCTAGATCATTCTATTTTCTAGCAAGTCCTGAAAACTTAACTGCGATGACATGAATTTGTACCCATTCCTTACATTCAGTGCAAGCTAGAAACATGCGGCCATAAATTGATGGGGAAAACAGTACCCTTTAAGTGTAAACATTTCTTTCTGATGTTTTTAAGTTTCCCATTTCAACTCCATTAAGTCTAGCTATATTTCCACTTCTTTTCTCTCATAGATAGCTTTTTCTCTGATTCATCCATCTATCAAACATTGATAAATGTATGAAGTAAATACATTTATTAGTTAATTTTTGTGTAATAATGTCACACTGTATAAAAGATGGGTTCTAATTCCAATTATGCCTCTGACACTGTTTTCAGTCTTTGTTTTTTTTTCAGAATCTGGGACAGAAAGTTCACACTTCAAACAAATACCAGTTAAACTCAATCTAACACATATTTTAGATTCAGCCTGTAAACTTTGGGAATAAGTTTTGTGTTTTTTGTTTTGTTTTTTGTTTTGTTTTTTGCTTGATTGTCCTTATCTCAGGGAGATTAGAGGGGGGAAAAAACTAATTTAGATCACTTAAATAAAAACATGTTAAAATTCATATCCCCTCGCGCGAGGGAAGTAAGAGAAAAAATAAACATGTGGGATTACATCAAACTAAAAAGCTTTTTCACAGCAAAGGAAACCATCAATAAAACAAAAAGGGATACTACTGAATGGGAAAAGATATTTGCCAACGATATATCTGATAAGGGGTTAATATCACAAATTTATAAAAAACTCACTCAACTCAACTCCAAAAAAACAAACAACCCAATTAAAAAATGGGCGGAGGACATGAAGAGACATTTTTCTAAAAAGGACATACAGATGGCAAACAGACATATGAAGAAATGTTCAACCTCACTAACCATCAGAGAAATGCAAATAAAAACCACAATGAGATACCACCTCACCCCAGTCAAGATGGCTATCATCAATAAATCAACAAACAACAAGTGCTGGCGAGGATGTGGAGAAAAGGGAATGCTGGTGCACTGTTGGTGGGAATGCAGATTGGTGCAGCCACTATGGAAAACAGTTTGGAGGTATCTCAAAAATCTGAAAATGGAACTACCTTATGATCCAGCAATCCCACTCCTAGGTATCTATCCGGAGAAATCCAAAACTCCAATTCAAAAATCTTTATGCACTCCTATGTTTATTGCAGCACTATACACAATAGCCAAGACCTGGAAACAACCGAAATGCCCATCGGTAGATGACTGGATTAAGAAACTGTGGTACATTTATACAATGGAGTATTACGCAGCCATAAAGAAGAAAGAAATCTTACCATTTGCAACAACATGGATGGACCTAGAGAACATTATGTTAAGTGAAATAAGTCAGAAAGAGAAAGACAAATACCATATGATCTCACTTATATGCGGAATCTAAAGAAAAGAATAAGTGAATGAACTAATCAGAGACAGTTTTGGAAACATGGAGGAAAAACAGAGGGTTGCTAGAGGGGCGGGGGGGTGGGGATAAGGGGAAGGTGAGAGGTTTTGAAAAATAGTCGGTAACCACAAGATGGTCATGGGGGTTTGAAAATTAATTTGGGGAACGTACAGAGGGATAGTGGATTGGGGGAGGGGGGTTCACACAGTGTGAGGGATATAAATGATAAACGTCTAAGTTTTGCTTTGTCTTGTGCACCTGAAACTAATAATAAAAAAACAAAACAAAACATGTTAAAATTCAAGCTTAACCAAGACACCAATGCACAATAAGTGTCAAATTCCAAAGTGAGGTGTCAGATTCCTATATGCAGAAGCTATAAGTGAAAAAGAAGCACTTTTTAACTCTCAGATGCGCCCTGGAATCACAAGAGGAACTCAAGAAACTGCTGATGCCTGGGTCCTACCCTCAGGCGTTCTTATTACATTCCAAGGGGGTGTGGCCTGGGAATTGAGATTTTTCAGAAACTACCTAAGAGCGTCCAATGTTCAGAATCACTATTTTAGCTAATAGCAATGATTCAGAGAACACTAAAGGGTGACACTTTTCAGATAACTAAACACTAGCTGTTCAATACATATTTGTTGAATGAAATCAATAACACAATGCTTTAAATCATTAAGTCTAGTGAAATATTAATGTAAGAATTATGTGTAAACTATTGAAGTAGGGGTTTCAATATCCCTCAGCTGATACTAAGTATAAAGTGAGCTGTGTTTATGGACTCTTTTACCATAGGGATTCCAAAACCATAGTTAATTCTTCTGTTATTTCTTGAATCACGAACTTTTATTAAAATCTAAAACCAGTATTTTTAAAGTAAATGTTACCTGGAAGTTTCATTTCCAAAATAGATCCTACCTATTAAATTTGTAGGTGTTGCGTTACAGGGGTATTTTTCTGATATGAATCACGAAATGACAGTTACAGGTTGGGATTTGGGAAACAATTTAAGACTGTTAGAAATCCCTTTATGTGAGTGTTGTAGTAAATCGAGTTAAGTCCATTTCCCTTCAAGTCTTCTACACGTCACTGCGCACCCTCTTCAAGTGTGTCTGTGCATGTGCATATGCGTGTTACTGTCACCTTTCTCATTTGGCACAGCCAGACATTTTAGTCTTTTTGCCTCTTTTCTACTTAATACCAGTCAATACGATTTGTTCCTTATATTTCAAGCAACTTAAAAACTTGAGGGATGCTGTATGGTAACAGGATTAAGGGCAGGTAGAGCATCAGCATATTAACAAGAAAGCTATTATATGATATATATATACATATATATATATATATATATATATATTTAAACTATATACTGGGGTGCCAAAAAAAGTGTATACAAGTGGACACTTTGGTCAGTATTGCTCAAGCAGTAGTTCTTCATAATCAGAAGTGTCTGGACGCTGATGGTAACCACTTTGAGCACCTCTTGTAATTGCAGAACTCAACCGTGACTTGTATTCATCTTTTGTTATCGGAATATATTGAGGATTACAATTTTAATAGTTTTTTTCCTTTCTTAAAATGTGTATACATTTTTGGCACCCTCGGTATGTATTATTACTCATATTAGAAACTCCTCAAATTGCATCTCATAAAATGATTATGCTTCTACTGAAGTGATAACCCAATACTATAGAAAAACTTAAATATAAGAGTGAGAAAGCACTATGTGTAAGTTGCTTGGTTCAAACACTACTTTAACATTTAATAATTATTTAAAGTCTCTAGTTTCTGTATCCACCTCACCATAACTCTGTTCATAAATAAGGGCTAGGGCAGGAGATATGGTTACCTAAGAAGATGTTTTTCTCCACCCAGAGTCCTCCTAGGATTTAGGAGCAGTGATGTAGTCCTAGAATCCAGCAGAGCTAATAAGACTATGTGGAAAGGGTTGAAGAGGTGAGAGGGAACAAGCCTAACTGATTCCATAGCTTCCATCCTGATTTGTCTCAGAGACTTGATCAGGCAAAGTGTATGGGCTCCTGAAGCTGAGCTCAATATCGTCCGCAGGGATATCTTAAGTTCAGTAAGAGTGTAGTCAACCAACAGAGGAACAGTCCCCTATAAGGAGGAAGCAATCACTCTGTAATTAAAGACTACTGATATGAAATGCTAATTCTAGTACTTACTAATAATTTAACTCCTCTAAACATCAGATTATCATTAGCAAAACAGAGAAGAGCTGTTGAGAACACTGAGAGTTCTTTAGTCAGGTTAGACTGTTATTCAACAAATAGTTATAGGACATTTATTATATTTCAGGTATGGCACAGGGCTGAGAAGATGAAGATAAAAAGGTAGACCCTGCACTCACAGGGACTTAGGGGTGGTAGGGATGCAGCATTATAAATCATTATAATAGAATATGGTAATCAGTGTACTTACAATGTGTAGTGGGAGAAGGAGAAGGAAGTCCAAAAGTGCCTAGAAGAATCGAGGAACCCCTCACAAGGAATATAATCTTGGGCTGAGACCTTAAGGATTCAAATATGCATTTATTGGAGATACTAACAGAAGGAAGACATTCTACACAGAAAGAAGAACGGTGTAAACCATGTGAAGATGTAAGAGTACTCTTAGGCAAGAGGTTTGTAGTAGAGGATATTAAAGAGCAGTTGTAGAAAATGAAGTTGACCAGGTAGGCAAGGACCAGAGAATGAAGAGACTGGTTTGCTGTGCCAAGGAATTTTTTTTCCCCTAAAGGTGATGAGAAGCCAACGACATATTTTGAGCAAAGAGCAGATGTCATGTTTGTTCTAGAGAGATAATTCTCAAGAGATTTCGGAGGATGGACCGGAGAAAGGTAAAATTAAGGAAGAGAGAACAGTGAAGAGGACATTCAATACAATGGGTAGGATTTGGTTGAGTGCAGTGGCAGTAGGGATAGAGACAAAGTTAATAGATCAAGAATTTACTTATAGAGCAGAGTGAATAAATATGCGGACAAATGGTATATGGGTAATGGAGAGATCTAGAAGGACTTTTGGGTTTGGGACTTGGACAACTGAATGCATGGTAGTTGTGATTCACCAATATAAGAAATGTCAAAAGCAGTATATAGAGCGGCAGCCAGATGGCTCAGTTGGTTAGAGTGTGAGCTCTGAACAATAGGGTTACCGGTTCCATTCCCACATGGGTCAATGAGCTGCGCCCTCCACAACTAGACTGAAGACAATGAGCTGACACTGAGCTGCTGGAGGGGCGGCCAGATGGCTCAGTTGGTTAGAGTGTGAGCTCTCAACAACAAGGTGTGGGTGCAATTCCCGCTTGGGATGGTGGGCTGCGCCCGCTGCAACTAAGATTGAAAATGGTGACTGGACTTGGAGCTGAGCTGTGCCCTCCACAATTAGACTGAAGGACAACAACTTGGAGCTGATGGGCCCTGGAAAAACACACTGTTCCCCAACAGTCCCCCCAAAAATTTTTTTAAAAAAAACCAGTATATAGAATAGATCAATTATGATAACCCTCCAGAATATGAGGTATTCATAAGACAGTCATTTGGAAACATAAAGCATCTGGAAAAGAGCCTGGCACATAATAGATGATCAAGAAGTTGTAGTTCACCTTCCTTTTGGACCAAGAAGAGTTGCCATTAAGGTATTGAATACATGTAATTGTTATCTTTACCACTAATTTCACAATTAAATTGTTAAATCTCTCCTTCCTTGAATTTTCTTCACATTGAATTTTACCATCAGAAAAAAATTAAAAACCTAGGGAAGAAATTCTGTAGTAAAATTTTAAAATCTTACTTCTTCCATAACCTATTTATTCTCAGGCGAAGATTTACAATAATACTTATAATGCCCATGACTATTACTTTTAGATTAATTTCAGTGACTGCATTCTTCTACAACTGTTAATTTCTAATGTAACCATTTAATGTAGTCATTTGATCAGGAAATATGTTGTTTTAGTTCCATAATATTAATTATACTTATTATATCTATCAATAATATTTCCTTATTTCTATGAATTCATCATTATTTTATACAAACTGGAATCACTTACTGGTGTCAATGTCTCCATTTTGTCAATAGATAGTAGCAATACATTGTGTTCAGAACTCTACTCTCCATTTTTCTCACACTTTTATTAGTTCATATAGTCCTCAAAAGTCCTACCGTGTTTCCCTGAAAATAACACCTAGCTGGACCATCAGCTTTACTGCATCTTTTGGAGCAAAAAATTAATATAAGACTCAGTATTATATTATATTATATTATATTATATTATATTATATTATATTATATTATATTACATTACATTATTAGACTGGGTCTTATATTATGTAAGACCCGGTCTTATATTATAGTAAAATAAGACCGGGTCTTATATTAATTTTTGCTCCAAAAGATGCATTAGAGCTGGTGGTCTGGCTAGGTCTTATTTTCAGGGAAACACGGTATTTACTGATGAAGGATATAATAATTACAAATTAAATTAAATTGCCCTTTTATGTGTAAAATACACAGCATAAAAATAATTTACATAATAAAACTGAATGTTGTACTACATTAAGTTGAGATAATGAACCAGATTGAAAACACAGGAATTACTCCTAGCCAGAGCAATTAGGCAAGAGAAAGGAACAAAAGGCGTCTGAATTGGGAATGAAGAAGTTAAATTATCACTCTTTGCAGATGACATGATGCTTTATATAGAAAACCCTATATACTCCACCAAAAAGCTATTAGAAAAAATCAACGAATACAGTAAAGTTGCAGGCTGCAAAATGAATGCACAAAATTCCATTGCATTCCTATATACTAATAATGAAATCTCAGAAAAAGAAATAAAAAAAATTCCTTTTGCAATTGCAACAAAAAGAATAAAATACCTAGGAATAAACTTAACCAAGGATGTGAAGGAACTATACACTGAAAACTATAAGACATTTTTAAAACAAATTGAAGAAGACACAAAGAAATGGAAAGACATTCCATGTTCATGGATTGGAAGAATCAACATAGTTAAAATGGTCATATTACCCAAAGCAATATATAGATTTAATGCAATCCCCATCAAAATCCCAATGGCATTTTTTAAAGAAATAGAACAAAAAATCATCAGATTTGTATGGAAACACAAAAGACCCCAAATAGCCAAAGCAATCCTAAGAAAAAAGAACAATGCTGGAAGTATCACACTCCCTGACTTTAGCTTGTATTACAAAGCAACAATAATCAAAACAGCATGGTATTGGCAGAAAAACAGACACACAGACCAATGGAATAGAAATGAAAACCCAGAAATAAACCCACATAAGTATGGACAGATAATTTTTGACAAAGGAGTCAAAAACATACAACGGAGAAAAGAAACCTTCTTCAATAAATGGTGCTGGGAAAATTGGAAAGCCACGTGCAAAAGAATGAAACTAGACTGCTATCAGTTACCATGTACCAAAATCAACTCAAAATGGATCAAAGACCTAAACACAAGACCTGAAACAATAAACTGCATAGAAGAAAGCATAGGTACTAAATTTATGGACCTTGGGTTCAAAGAGGATTTTGTGAATTTGACCTCAAAGTCAAGGGAAGTAAAAACTAAAATAAATTAATGGTACTATATCAAACTAAAAAGCTTCTGCACTGCAAAAGAAACCATCAACAAAACAAAGAGGCAATCAACTGAATGGGAGAAGACGTTTGCAAACAACGCTTCCAATAAGTAGCTAATATCCAAAATATATATGGAACTCATACAACTCAACAACAAAAAGACAAACAATCCAATTAAAAAATGGGCAGAGGACATGAACAGAAACTTCTCCAAACAAGACATACAAACGACCAACAGATATATGAAAAAATGTTCAACTTCACTAGCTATTCAGGAAATGCGAATTAAAACCACATTGAGATATCACCTTACACTGTTAGAATGGCTATCATCAACAAGACAAATAATAACAAGTGTTGGAGAGGCTGTGGAAAAAAAGGAACCTCATACACTGTTGGTGGGAATGCAGATTGGTGCAGCCGCTATGGAAAACAATATGAAAGTTCCTCAAAAAATTAAGAATAGAATTACCATATGACCCAGCAATCCCTCTCCTGGGTATCTACCCAAAAGCTCTGAAAGCATTTATTCATAAAGACATGTGTGCTCCAATGTTCACTGCAGCTTTATTTCCGGTGGCCAAGACATGGAAACAACCAAAGTGTTCTTCGATGGATGATTGGATAAAGAAGATGTTCTATATATACACAATGGAACACTATTCTGCCATAAGAAAAGATGAAATTCTTCCATTTGCAACAACATAGATGGATCTTGAGATTAGTATGCTAAGTGAAATAACACAGATGAAAAAATCGAGAACCATATGACTTCACTCATATGCGGGATATAAAATGGCAGGCAACAAAGGAATAAGACAAACAAACAAACAAAAACTCATAGACACAGACAACAGGTTAGTGGTTACCAGAGGGTTAGGGGAAGGGGGGATGTTAGAAGAGGGTGAAGGGGGTCAAATATATGGTGATAGAAAGAGAACTGACTCTGGGAGGTGAACACACAATATAATATATTGATGATATATTACAGAATTGTACACCTGAACTCTATGAAACTTTACTAATTGTCACCCAATAAAGTTTAATTAAAAAAATAAACCAGAGATGTAGCTACAAGAATTAATTTCGACAAGTTAGAAGATCTTAATATAAGCATAGAATTAACACCATCAAAACTCATCACTTATAAACCATTAGTAAAAAAAGGTCTTAGACTATGAATGGAAAATAACTCTTTTAGATAGAACGTTTAATCTTCACATTTTTCACTTGTCCCTTGCCAAGACACAAAAGGAGGCATAGTATAGCATTGTAATCGTGAGATAAAAATGCATAAAAACACACTAACTAGGGCTAGGGCAAAGATGATTCTGGCTGTGAAAATCTAAATTGAAGAATAGACTCAAAACTTAGCTCACTTTAAAAGGGAATATAATAAAGAAAGCAAACCAAGTTAATAAAGTTCATTCATTCTGCTATCTAGCTGGTCTTCATGTAGGAGTTATTTATAATAAGTATACCAATTGCATATAAATGCATTCTTTCAAATATGTTTTGGAAGGCTTTGAAAGACTTTGAACATGGTCCTCTAAATTTTCAAAAATTCAACCAAAGTAAAGAGTGTGTTAAACAAATCCAATTGGATTTCATGAGACTTATTATATAAACCTAAAATACCTGTTGAAGAAAGCAGTCAGACTCTAAGTGCCTTTCAGTCCAAGGCTGTGCTTTATTTTTCTTTTTATTTCAAGCCCAGTGCTTGAGTCTGTTTCCATTTTGTTTATTAATTATGTTCCATAGATTGCACATATAAGTGAGATCATATGATATTTGTCTTTCTCTGTCTGACTTATTTCACTTAGCATAATATGCGTACCCTCTAGATCCAGCCATGTTGTTGCAAATAGCAAGATTTCATTCTTTCTTATGGCTGAGTAGTATTCCATTGTATTTATCCATTCATCTATCAGTAAACACTTAGATTATTTCCATATCTTGGCTATTGTAAATAATGCTGCAATGAACATAGGGATGCATATATCTTTATGAATCAGTGTTTTGGATTTCTTTGGATAAATACCCAGGAGTGGTATTGCTGGATCATAGGGTAATTCTATGTTTAATTTTTTGATGAACCTCCATACTGTTTTCCACGGCTGCATACTGAAGCGGCTGCATCAGTTTGCAATCCCAGTAACAGTGTAAGGGCTGCCTTTTCTCTGCATCCTGTAACTTCTTAATTGAATCAAAAAACACCCCCCAAATTTTTAATGACATTGGTAGCACAATAGCTCACTGAAAGTAACAATTTTGTTCAACCAACAGGTTATTTTTTTTTCCATTTGTACTTAGGTAACTTACAGTACATGTGGAAATCAGTATTGTTAGCAAGGATACGGGTATGGATTGATGAGTGTGCTACAAAGAGAAATGACTGATTTTTTTTTTAACTTTACTCAGCACTGCAGTAGCAAGGCCATTAGTTCAAACCCAGAGTCCCTTTATGGCAGTTAGGAAACTTGGGAGAAAGAAATCATTCTCACCTTCAGTGAAAACAATGAGAACCATGCAAATATCAATCCCGATTCCCATCAGGCTAACAAGGTAGCACTGAGATCACACACGTAGAAAGTCTCCAACTTGTGTCAATGAATTGCACAGGTGACCATTAAGGACTTAAGATGCAGCATTCAATGCTAAGGCCCATGACAGACACAATATGACAGTTGTGGGCAGTGTTAGTGAAATTCTGAAATTTGTTTCAACTATTGTCATCTGAATAAGTACCTTTGACTCATGCTGAGCCAAAAAGAAAAATTCTATACATTTTAACAAAGAGTGACTCCTAGTGGTCTATCATTTTTCAATCAACTGGTCGCAGGCACACTAAATTTAAACGATTCACAGACATCTTCTCAACCTCCAACTAATCCACAAATTCAATCAATTCTGTCCTTGTGATGCATTTCAAATCTACATTTCAATTTCCTCTTTCACGGCCAGCATCCTAGATAAGGTTCATGTTATAATAGTCTGCTTGGCTTCTATAATTATAACACATTAACACAGAAAAGTAAACATTTTCATTCTCCACATATAAGTTTATCCCTACCCCATTCTCTGGGATTAATTTTTATCCCAGGGCAATGTTAGCATTCAGCCCAGTAAAACAGCATCAAACTTGGCTTGACCCTTTGTTTCTTCTGAGTCCTCGTAACTGGATTCCCTTCACTGTTCCCTAGTCATAGTTGATTACATTCTACCACTGTCCCTGTAGCTTCTCTTCTAACTTCACTGACTTTGCCAACAGCCTAGCTTCCTAGGAGTCTGGTTCCCCAGAACACACCAACAGAGTTCCCCATTGTTAATTGCCTGAGTGTCTGCCATATCTGAAAAGCTTCAGCCTCTGCCAAGTACCAGTACCCATCTGCTTTGATCTTGTAATTGGTTTGGATTCTTCTCTAACATGACCTCCCCCAGTTTCAGGTCAGTCTTTGCTTGACCCTAGAAAAAATATTCCAATTTTATCCCGTATTCAAGACACTGACATTGGCTTTAGCCTACAGATGTTCCCAGTTTAATTAATTAATTAAACAACACATAGCAATTAGTGACTGCTAAAAGTGAATAATTAAAGAAAGCTGACATGTTTTAAACAAATTGCTACATAGGAACGTTAACCAAATAATAGAAAAAAACTGTAGTTTTCACTTTCCTAAAATAGGCATCTCTCATGATTCAACGATTAAAATCATTCAACCAAATGCTTTCATTTATAGATGTCATAAATGTGCAAATTTTTACTTCAAAGTAAGTGCTTAAAACAGTATCGCTAATTGAAAACTGAAAATGTCAACACTTTCCATCATATTTTATTATTTGAAACAATTAGTGTTTTATGCCAGACATAAATAAAACAATGAGAAACTCCTCATTTCTAAGATGATACTTGAAAATCACACGGAATTTAATCATGCCTGCAAGAATGCTTGTTGCAAAATGGCCTCAAATATCATGAAAGCTCTCTAATCTGACTCTTTGAAATTTGTGTTGCTTGCATTTTTGTCTGAGTGACAGAAATGGGAAGTCTTCTCTAATAATTATCAAGGTTGATAGATGACGTTAGTGCCAGGCTTTTTATGGCAGAGGAAAAAGCATGTAGCTGCATTTTTCATATGCTTGGGTGGCAGTCAATAGCACTGCAGGACAGAAACAGACAGACAACAGCCATGTAACCCTAGTATTTTAAATAAAACTCTATACATCAAATGATATTTTTCCTAAAGCATTAAGCATGTATTTTGACTTACAAATTCTACTTTCCCCCAAGAGTAATTGAAGGCTGTTCAGGGAAATAATTCTGCATGAGTTCAAACCTTCTGACAGAGCCCTGATGAATACCATTGTCTCTCAATGCTCGTTTGCATTAGTTGAATCCTCTGGTCAGGCAAGACAGCCTGTTGCTGGTCCAGCTTATTAGAGCCAGGGAAATA
Source organism: Rhinolophus sinicus (assembly GCF_036562045.2). Lineage (NCBI taxonomy): Eukaryota > Metazoa > Chordata > Mammalia > Chiroptera > Rhinolophidae > Rhinolophus > Rhinolophus sinicus. The sequence goes on along the minus strand of NC_133768.1, from coordinate 20,191,393 downwards.
GATCCTGAGGAAATCATGACATTCAGGGTGCTCTGAAGAGCTTCCTGTCCAAAGTCAGGCCAAAGTCCTTCAGGGAAAGCCAACAGTGAAAGCAAGGTAAACCAGAAATAAGCATCAAGTCCAGAGAAGCAGGGTCACTGATGGCAGAGATGGAGCCAAGAGTCAGAGCCAGATGGATACTCGATTTGAGTGTGATCAAATGGATGCAAACAAGACAGCTTTGGCACAACTGCCTTCCAAAGAGAGCGAGACCAACATGGATACCAGTGCTCTGCCATTTCGCACCACTGATACCCATAGAAAAGAAATTATTACAGCAGAACCTTCCAATATGAGACACTCCATTTAGATCACCACTTATGGAGAATAGGTTACTAACAGAAAAAGAAAATTGTGCCTTCCAAGAGTAAAAGTGAGAAACTTTTTAGAGAATTAAAGATAAATCAATTAGACAACACAATACAATCTACTTTATCCAAGATTCTATTGACTAGCATTCTCTATTGATTGACTCATGCTCACATCCATAATGTAATTATAATGGATGGTTATAAGAAAGACCCTCAGGCTTTACAGCATTCTGAAGTACTTTCTTAGTAATTGATGAACAAATTATATTGTGAATGGTTTGGAAGTCAACTGTAATCTATTTGTTTTCTTAAATGAGAAATTAACTCAATTAAATATTTTAACTGCCTGCTTATTATGTACAATTAAATGATAGATATGGTACTTTTCTTAATCAGAGTATTTTATTAATCACACCAAGATCATTCCAGAAAACAGGAAGCTTTCTGACAGGAGAAAAATGTAAAGAAGCACTAAACATGAGGAATAATGCTTTATATCTGCTCTAAATTTATAAAATTAATATTTGACCTTTGTTAAACATGCACTAAATGCCAGGTACTATTTTAAATATTTAACATGTCTTGCTTCTTTTAATCTGAATAAGCAGTCTGATTTAGTATTTACTATTATTTTATATTTGAAAAATTAGGTTTAGTGGTGTTGAATAAGTTGGTTAGGTTCACAGAGTCAACAAATAAAGGATCTATCAGTCTTAATATATAGATAGGCAGGTAGGAGATACACAGAGAAGAGTAAGATGACAGAGAAACATACATATTCCTGCTCATTTCTACATTTTTGAAATGGCAGATTACATCACACTCAATTTACAATCGAGAAACTAGGACTTAAAGAAAGATTAAAAGACAGTGAGGGTAAAGAATCGAAACAGAATTCATCCTTGGACTTTAATTGAGGCTAAATTATATAAAATTCCCAGTACTTAAACATTTTGACCTACAAAAATGGTACTCCCATATGAATCAATCCAATACTTCCTTCTACAGTGCATTTAAAAGCACAATACGTATTGCCTCAATATTAGAAGTCATATTACCACTTCCGGTAAAACTCCTAATTTCATAATATTGATATCTAAATGGTTCATTTGGGCATGCACATAATATTGAAAACCATTTTAAATTTAGGAAGTATCAATTACTTATCAAAAATGTTCTAAATATTTTAAAACCAATACTTCATAAATCCCAGATTTCTGTGATGTGCGTAAGCTCTTCTAATTACTCTTAAATAGCTTAGAAGCTAAAACATAAAACATTTAAGTGGCTTTCTGCTGTCATTCAATGAGTCATCAGTGACAGTAACAGCTTGAATTACAGGACATTATTTATTCTGTGCCATATCGTCAACTTTACAATGTCACATCAGGGGACATATTTTGTTTAGCTTTCGTATAATAAATGATGTTCCTCCAACACTATTTTAGCTAAGCAAAAATATTAAAAATAATTTGGTGATTATAAGTCATGAATGAACCAGATGAAAACGATAAAATATTGGCAGTTCAGTTGGGCTCATCGTTGTAGCAGCACCACAGCTGGTGTCCAGAAGCACCATTCTCTCCCTCACAGCAGAATTACAGCCACCTGCATGCAAAAGCTCTGGCTCATTTTATTCACAATCTTTCATCTGGCTGGCTTCCCTTTTAGATTTGGTCCTCGGTCAGTCAAGTGAAATCTCTTGGTTCCATTAACACTCACAAGTCATTTCACATTTGTGAACTGTCTGAATTGTTTGATATTCTATTTGGCCAATCCTGTATTCTAAACTCAATGCTTCATTAAATTTCAGTCTAATAAAGGAATCTCTAATTATTCAAAGAGGATCCAGGAATACCAAGATGCTAGCAGGCCACAAGAAAGAGTTTGGCAACTGAATTTGTCATCTGATGAAATGCCTGATCAAGATTCTGAGAAAAGTATCTCTTCATGGTGACTTAACCAGCATAAGTTTCACTCATGGTAAGAGATATTCACTAAGTAGAAAATGCTCATACATATAGTTTTCCCTTTGCATGGTCCTGAGATGCACAAATTTCAGTTACCCCATTTAGTTAAATAATATCAGTTCAGGACAACACGAGTCTAATTTCAATTACCGCAGTATACTAACTGAGAACTTGCTTAAAGTAAAAACCAAGATGCTAGCTCTTCAATTCACAGATCATTCTGAAAATAGGAGTTTTATATCATGATCAATGACAAATCAAGTCCCTTCTCTCAAAGTCTGTCAGTGATTAGTCACTGAGCATCTGTTATTCAGTTTACATACAGACAGCAAAGTGTATAGTTATGTTGCCTCTTGTTTCCCCACGATAAACCCATGTGCTGTTGTTTTTTTTTAAATTGACCATCTAAATAGGGAATTGGGCAACAAAATGTAAGTGCAACAAAGAAACAGAAAGTGATAGCCCTAGAAGTGAAATTCAAATAGAACATGAATGGATTTATGGAAGAACACCACCCTTATTCAAGGGACTCTAAATATGCAGCCAGAGGAATCTGGGGAAGGTGAACTTGTGATATAATTGAGGGAAGTGGCTGTGATAAAAAGGATGATGCTGTTCCAGAGGAAGTGATGCCAGCAAAAAATCTTCACAAGGGTTCGAAGGAACTCTTAGAAATATTTCATGACACTGAAGGAACAAAGGCTAAAATATTGGAAGTTTATCCAGTCATAGAAAAGAGTATGATAATTCACCAAAGCATTACAAAGATTCTTGTTCTGTAGCATAAGTTATATAAGAAAGCAAGCACTATTCAAACTACCCTTGGTAAGTTATTTTAAAAGAAATAAAATACGTTAATTCTCAATGTCTCTTTTAAATGACAGGGTACTATACAAACATTAGTTTTACTATTTTTATTTCCTTATACATTTATAATTGAAAAGAAGAGAGTTTAAATATTTTAGTAAGAATTTTCAAAGGTAACAGAATAATCACAATTTTCCCCATTGATTTACTAAGATCGTTTGACATGATTTGAAACTACACGATCATTTTTACAGTCCTGCACTACCCTGAAAAGTGAGTAGTTCCTGTATTTTATTATGGGTCAGAATTAATCTCCTCCTAAGATTTAGAAATTATGGACTAAAATAAACAGATAAATAAAAAATTATCTGGCTGAGGGCATCAGAGAACCATCAAAGCAGTAAGGATTTTTTTTGACACAAGAGGGGAGATCCAAGTGAATGGAAGTTCTAGGGAACTGCAGTCTCTGGACCACCAGAAGTGGTCAGGAGTTGAGTGTCACATGAATTAGTAAATGAATAACAAATAAAGAAATTTAGTTTCTGACCATTATTATTACCCAGGTTAGGAAAGTAGTGTTGATAATTATTCTTTGTGTGATACAGAAATCCCCATGAGGGTTCTCAACTTGCCAGGATTAGAAGCAGCTGGTGAGTTAACTCATTAATAGCATCTATTATTATTATTATTCCACAAAAAGCTTAACTAAAGAGTGTCAGCAATTCGGAAGGAATGACAGTTTGAGTCCTGATTTCTCATCTGATACTCTGATTACTGTCTACCATCAGTATGTTTTATGAAAAGAAGTAAACATTAGCATAAATGATTAGCACAATTACATGTATTGATATGCATGACTCATTATACTATAATGACCAAAAGAACAACCACCAAGAAGTGTACATATTTTAGGATTCTACTTTTATGGCAAAATTGATCTCTGCTGGTAAAAATCAGGATAGGGGATATACTTAGGGCTGTAGTTGCTGAAAGGAAGAACAATGAGGTCTTTGTGATACTCAAGTTCTCTTTCTTGACATGGGTGCTGGCTACACACATGTGTACTGTTTGTGAAAGTTCCCCAAGCTGTACATATATGTTCACTGTTAAGTATTATGTTTGACTTGAATGAACAGTTTAAAAAATCATTTTAAACCAATACTACTTATAACAGAATAACACAATAGAAATAAATCAAATCAAATATATGCAAGACCTCTACACAAAAAATACTCTACTACTAAGAGAAGATAAAGAAGATATAAATAAATGGAGGACTACACGATATTCATCAGTTGGAACACTAAATATTAAAGATGTCAATTCTCCTCCAAAATGATCTATAGTCAACAGAATTTCCATTATAAACCTAGCATCTGTGGAAATTAATAAACATATGCTGTACTTTACATGGAAATGCAAAGGCCAAGAAAATCCTTGGGGAGTCAAACAAGTTGCAGGCATTACTCCACTTGTTAGCAAAAGTTGTTATAAAGTTTCAATGATTAAGAAACTATTCTCCCAAGGATAGTCTATAAAACAATAAAACATAATAGAAAGCACATGACAGACATACATGTATATGGACACACGAGTAATTAGAAAGGTAAAACTGAAGACCATTGGGGAAGGGATCATCTTATAATAATAAATGACACTGATTCAATTCATTAAATACATGGATTGTACATCTAAACGTGAAAGATAAAATAAATTTTAGAATGCACCTTCAGTATCTTGCAAACATGCCTTAAGTGGATACATAAAGCACTAACCTTAAAGTAGCATATTAATAAATTGGATTAGATTAAAATTAAGAAATTCCATTAATGAAAAAACATTAGGAAAGCAAAAAGTTAAGACACAGGCTGGGAGAAAATGTTTGCAAGGCACATAACTGACGAAGAGCTCATAACCATAATATATAATATATAAAAACATATATAACATATAAACAATCTTTATAATAAAAAAAGAATTCCTACATATCAAAAAGATAAAGTCCTAGAAGTCCTGATGTAGCTGGGAAAGAGACACATACGTGCCCTTTCACAATGAGGATGCCCGAGCAGTAAATAAACATAAATGTTTTTCAGCTCCATTAGTAATCAGGGAAGTGCAAATTCAGACACAGTGGCATACTATTATTACACACTCATTAGAACTGCTAAAATTACAAAATTTGACAACTCTGAGACATACATATGTGCTAACAGGACTCTAACAGTACAGATGAGACTACAAAGTGGTACAGCTTTGGATACCTACTACAGCTGAGCACACTCATACACTGTGATCCAGCAATGATGCCCCTGTTGATATATCCAACAGAAACTGGTACACAAGTACACCAAAAGACATGCCCAAGAGCATTCGAAACAGCAGTGATCGTCATAGCCAGAGATAGGAGACAATCAATCCAAATGTCCTTCGATAGTAAAACTGACCATGAGTCACGGTGTAATCACTTCATGGAAAACTATGCAACAAAATACTTCCATATGCAACACCATGGATGAATCTTACAAAGTTGAGCAAACAAAGCCAAACATATATTAAAAAAACCTATCATCTGATCCCCTTTATAAAGTTCAAAAATAAGTAAAACTAATCGATGGTGTCCGGACAGTGCTCATCTACTGGTGGGGAGGGACGGACTAGCGAATAAGAAGGGACAAAAGGTGGGTTTCAGATGTGCTAGTAAATTATTATTTCTTGACTTGAGTAGTGTTTATATGTGAGTTCACTTTGTAATAATTCATTAAGCTGGACATTATAGTTCAATCAAAACTTACTAAAAACATAATTCATAAAAATTAAAGTACAGGATTTTGAGGTGCTTACCTTTGCAATTATTAGTAAAAAAAGATTTTCAAAGCAAATCAGTAGTATTAAAAAACCAAAGAGGTATTTAACATACCAAAGAGAACAAACTATTTTTAAATTTTTTTTATAGTCCCCACATGGAATAAAATACTAATTAGTAATTATTTTGATGTGAGTAAATTTGGCACAACAAAAAATTAAAACTCTTTCCTTGATGGCTAGTTTGTATGTTTACCTGACAGTAAGAAAGCTCCATTAATTTTAATTATAGTCTAGAAATCAGATTTTCCATTAAATCAAGCTGGCCTCTCTCATTTGCCAGGATTAAATTTTGATGCATGTGGATATTTCTACACATTATTAACATGGTGAGTGTAACCAACTTTGGTAAAATTCAGACAAATTAGTCTGCCTGTGCATTTCTGACATAGAAGTTAGATTAATATTTCTACACTTTTCTTGTGATTTACTCGTTTTTTTCTAAACCTTTGGTTATCTTTCTGTATACAACATTTCTATGTGGGAAACTGAACTTAACCACTCAAAATGTCATCTTCAGATCACACATAGTTATTGTTCTTTGTTAAGACCACAGAGTTCATTACAGGAGATAGAACACTGCACTGAAAAGCCAAAGAGCACCCTCTGCCATTAAGCATCTGGGTGATCTTGGGTGACTCACTTTACCACGTCAGACCTCAGTGATCACATATGTAATACGAGGAGATGAAACTATTTCCTGCAAATGTTTAAGGAGCCTATACATCTATTTGGCTTAGCCTTTTGGTTTTCGATGGCAAGGATTTACGAAAAGACATTGTTATTATTCTATCCCTGTTCTAGTCCACTCTATTTAAGTGACAGTACCCAACCCTCCTGCTTGTTTATATTGCATACTCAAAACTCAAGCCATCACATCACTATGTTTTTTTTCTCTTTAGAGTTATCATTGTTAGAGTTATCCACTCTTAAAAATGCCATGCTGTGGACCTGAATAGACATTTCTTCAAAGAGGACATATAGATGGTCAACAGACATATGAAACGATGCTTAACATCACTAATCATCAGAGAAATGCACCACAATGAGATATCACCTCACACCTGTTAGAATGACTATCATCAACAAGACAAATAGTAACAAGTGTTGGAGAGGCTGTGGAGAAAAAGGAACCCTCATACACTGTTGGTGGGAATGCAGACTGGTGCAGCTGCTATGGAAGGCAGTGTGGAGGTTCCTCAAAAAATTAAGACTAGAATTACCATACGACCCAGCAATCCCTCTCCTAGGTATCTACCCCAAAAGTCTGAAAACATTTATCTGAAAAGATACATATGTTCTGATGTCCATTACAGCTTTATTGACGGTGGCCAAGACATGGAAACAACCAGAGTGTCTTTCGATAGATGAATGGAAAAAGAAGATGTGGTATATATACACAATGGAATACTATCCTGCCCTAAGAAAAGATGAAATAGTACCATTAGCGACAACATGGATGGATCTTGAGATTATTATGCTGAGCGAAATAAGTCAGACAGAAAAAAGTGGAGAACCATATGATTTCACTGAAATGTGGCATATAAAACTGAAAACAACAAAAGAACAAGACAAACAAATGAAGAAACAAAAACTCATAGACACAGACCATAGTTTAGTGGTTGCCAGAGGGTAAGGGGGGTGGGGGGGTGGGAGATGAGGGTAAAGGGGATCAAATATATGGTGATGGAAAGAGAACTGACTCTGGGTGGTGAACACACAATGTGATATATAGATGATGTATTACAGAATTGTACACTTGAAACCTATGTAATTTTAGTAACCATTGTCACCCCAATAAATTTAATTAAAAATGAAAAATGCCATACTATATATTGTATATGTGATTAAATTACAGTGATTCCTCTCCCCCCCCCCCGGCAAAAGACTTTAAATATTTCTCTTTGTTCATTTGGACCTGTGGCCAAACTACCCCAAATATTGGCTCAGAACTGTACAAGTCTACATGATCTATTGTGTCAACTTCATCTGAGTCCAACCTCTCTAGAAAGAAAAAAAAACCCAAACTAGTTCCAGAGGAACACCAAAATATTAAAGGCATACATCACTTAGATCAACAAATTAAACCCATGCATTTAGTGGAAAATAATAATAAGTAACTGAGTTTCAAGGTTTTTGTATAAAATCTTTTAGTTTTCATTTCCATGAAGTAAAATATGTGCTTCAAACCCTGTATTTGAGATCCACTATTTAATCTATTTTGTAATTTGCTTTTCCTTTATCAATTATTATTTAGGGCACAATAATTCTATTGGACTCTGATTTTTACAGAAACCCTTAGGTACATACTTATCACCCTAAGTCCTCTGGACCCAGAGAAAAGATAACTGAAAAAAAAAAAAAAAAAAACTAATATTGAGAATTATCAAATAAATATGCTAAATATAACAATTTGTAAATGCCTAATATCCTAATCAGAAAGTTGACATACTAGCCATCCAAAATACTTTTATAATGACTAAATTGTGACCCATAATATTTAGGTTATAAAATATAAAATTACAAACAATTATAGCACATTTCAGTGAGAATTCCATGACAGCTCCCAATTCCACTGGACAGTTTCCAGATTGCTTTAATCTCCATAAAATAAATGCTGAACATTGAAAAAGCTATATCTATAGGAAAGCTAACTGCTTACCGAGCTCTGGTTCCTAGGTTTCCTTCAATCAGAGATGAAAATTAGTATTAGAACCTGTGAGAAAATGTAGAAAATCTACATTATTTATTACTTACAACTGACCAAAGTAAGCTGAAGACTTTTTAGTAGATAGGCAATATCCAAAAACTGTCCTATGTACACCAACTCATGTGAATACTCTAATACTTGATTCAAATTATATTCCTAATTTCCTTGTCAACTTTTTCGTCATACAAACCCCTTCCAAATGTCTCTGGGGACTTTCCCACCTGAGTTGAATTAGCTAGAACATGTGTGTTCCTGCCTCTAATTAACCTTTATTTCATTTACATATGATTGTTTATATTATAATTCCATCCCCATATAATGTGATCCCACTGATAGCTCATCCTGGACTAGTCATTGCTCTATTAACTTGTCGTGCAGGGAGGCCTGCAGGGTCTCTGCTCCTGCTCCCCACATAAGAACGCAGGACATGGTGAGGCCAAAAAGGAACACCCACGGAGCCATAGATAGGGGAGTCATACCACTATATTCTCGCTGGCGGCATCCGCCTCTCTGCAATCCGCTCTTGCTAGCTCAGCCACCATCTTCTTGCTAGCCCCCATTTTTCTGCTAGCGTAGCCACAGCAGTTATATTAGTGGCCAATGGCTCACTGGTTACAGCTGATGGCCAACTAGCCACCGCTGATGGCCATGCAATCACAGTTGATGGGCATTTACTACCTGAGCCAGCACTCCTCCACGTGAGGCCGAGAGCCTGGAAACTACTCTCTGGGGCTCTGCCCCCATGTAGCTAGTCTACTTGAGGGCTAGGCTATCCATAGGAAGATAGGAGAGAAAAGGCAGTACAGGCAAACCTAGGAAATACCGCGAGTTCAGTTCCAGACCCACCGCAATAAAGCAAGTATCTCAATGAAGTGAGTTGTAACCTTATTGCTGGTGGAGGGCCTTGTCTTCAACTTGTAAAAAATGCAACATCTATGAAGTGCAATAAAGTCAAACACAGTAAAACAAGACATGGTTGTACTTCTCTTTTCACTCACACAAGTTTCAGCTCCATAACTATTGTGACAGGAGGGACCTTATAAGAAATCTCAACTCTAAAATTCAAAATCCCTTAAGTCCAAAAAACTTGGAAAATGTATATACCTAGAATTGCCTGGGCTGGATAATAATTGTTTTTATAATAACTAAATAATTTGTGAATTAACCTTGACTTTGGTAATTCATAAAGTAACCATGTACTTTATGAATTGTAATACTTCACACATTACACACATGTAATACTTCACACATTCTTAGGCACACCAAAAACAAAACAAACAAACAAACGAAAAAAAACCCAAGAAGTACCTCAGCAAATTAGACAATGTACAGAGATATTATTAATTGCATGTTCAAATCCATAAGTTCATACAATAGCCTCAAAGGAAAGTTATTTTATTGATTTCAACAAGTTGTTAAATTTGGTTGGTTGTTTTTTTTTTTTTTATACAGTCTAAACCTGAACTTTACAGACATGATCTGAATTTTTTTCTACATTGTTTAAACTTTGCCTGAAAAAGTTTATATTTCTGCCAGCTGGGTATAATTACATAGTCCCCATCCATCTCCATTATTGCCTCCGTTTAGAATATAAATTCTGTAGTACTTCTGCTGTTCCCCGTGTCACAACTTCTTTAAAGCAATCAGTATTCGGTATCACTACTTAGTTCATCTTTTTTTTATTTTTGGCTTAATAGCTTTATTGAGATATAATTCACATACCATAAACTTCACCCTCTAAAAATGTACAATTCAGCGGCTTTTAGTATATTCATAGAATTATGCAAACATGTCCACTATTGAATTTCAGAACATTTTCATCACCCCCAAAAGAAAGCCATGTACACATCAGCAGTCAACCACCATTTTGCCTCAAGCAGTCTGCCCGCCCTTAGCCCTAAGTAACCACTAATCTACTTTCCATCTCTATAGATTTGCGTATTCTGGATACTTCACAAAAAAGAAATCATATAATATGTGGTCTTTTGTGACTAGCTTTTTTCACTTAGCAAAATGTTCTCAAGGTTCATCCATGTAGCGTGTATCAGTACTTCATTCTTTTTTAGGACCTAATAATAGTCTATTGTATGGATATAACTTTTTTTTTTACGTTCATCAACTGATGAACATTCCGGTTGTTTCTGTTTTTGGTTATTATAAATAATGCAGCTATGAGTATGCACAAACACATCTTAGTGTGGACATATATTTTCATTTCTCTTGGGTATTTAATTACCTAGTAGTGGAATTGCTGAGTCGTATGGTAACTCTATATTTAACAATTTGGGGAACTACCAAACTTTTCCAAAGGGGCTGTACCATTTTGCATTCCCACCAGCAATGAATGAGGGTTCCAATTCTTAGTTCATCTTGAATTACCAAGTCAAACTAATTGTTTTCTCATTAATAAATGTTGATTTCATTAAAATCAAAATATCCCTAAGTTTTTACTTTGTCTTGGGCTTTGATTTCCCCCATCCCCTTTTCAGGTTTTTACAGCATGAAAATCAAGCCTTAATTTTAATGCATAAAGGCTTAATGGACCCATCCAGACTTCTTGGTGCTTCTCACTCCTACACTCCACAGTCCCTGCAAGCTTTCAACCCTCCTTTTCCCATCTCATTACTATTGCTCTCTTAAAGTAATAAAGAACTATGAGGTTCATGATTCTTAGCAATGTCAGGCTTTTAGAACCTGCATAAATTATGAGACAGAAATATTGAATGTTTCAGTTAGTGATGAATTTCAAATCACTGGAACTATGAACAGGGATCCATAATTTAAATTATATTCTGTCAATATGTCTTGTTTATGGATGCTTATGTTCACATTTAATATGAGGCCTTAGAACCCAGATCTCAGTAACAATCGTTCTGTTGTTTAAAGCAGCTTGTTTCTTGCTATTATAAAAATAATGCTACTCAAAGAAATAACAGTCACTTGTTCGGTTTCCTTTGTTTGCCTCCTAATACTCAAAGTGGAAAGGTTCAAAGGTTGGTATTCATTTTATAGTTTTACATCCCTGTTCCCCTTTAGCCCAATAGCCTGCACGAGCAAAGATATCGGTGGCCTAGTATTAACCACATAAATTGGATTACTGGGGCTTTTTGTTCATTCTGCCTAGGCAGCGTAATCTGGACTGCTTTTCTGGTGCTTATTGTGTATGGAAAAGTGGCTAAACAGCACAGTAGTTTTTACCCTTTCAGTCAGTGGAGCCACAAATATTTTTGATTCTGAACAAATACTTTAGTTCTCCATCCAGATTTCCAAATTGGCGCCCTCGCTCCTAGTGTTGCTAATCAACATCTGGGCCGACAGAGAAATTGTGCTGCATGCATACAAACTACAGCACATTCATTTGTCTACAAAGGAGGTAAGTATGTGGATGCCATGGAAAGACTCCGTTTATTAAGCAGGTCCCTTTGCGCCTGTTGGGTGATGAGCCCAATTTCATCTAGGCTCTTCACTACATATTAATCGAGTTGAACAGGCAAAAGTTTTCAAATCCTTGGCAACTTCAATAAAGGAATCCTCAAAGACTATTATGAAATGTCAACACATTTGGAGTATCCTAATTGTGTATGTGCTTAGTGTCCACATTGTCAAGGAAAGATAAGCATAGTTACTTTAACATCAGTTGCAGATAGCCTCTTACCAAGAACGGAGAATTTAAAATGTGAATTCAATGGATAAAGAAAGAAGGTTATTAAGAACATAAGGTTTTTATGGTTCCCCCCATATGGGCACTCAACCCTGGCTACCCATTAGAGTCACGTGGGGAAGCTTTGACAAATAGCAGTGCTTAAGATGGTGTCCAGTACGCACATTGCATGTGTATTATTATTCAATAAAGAATTAAGAAAACATAACCAAGGCATGGGTCCCATCCCAAATCCAACGAAAGCCAATAACTGGATCACTGTGGTTGGGTCTCAGTGCTTGTCAAACTGTAATGTGCATGCGAATCACCTGAGGGTCTCAAAGTGCAGAGTCTGATTCTGTAATTCTGGAGCACGGCCCAAGATTCTGGATTTCTAATACGCATTCTTGTTATTTCTACGGTGTTCCACCAACCATGCTTTGAGTAGGAAGGCTGGAGTCTAGTGGTTCCCAGACATGAACATGCTTCAGAGTTCCCTGGAGGGTTTGTTAAACAGAGTTCTGGGCCCCACCCGAGCATTACTGAATGGCTGGATCTGGGATGGATCCTGAGAATTTGCATTCCCTGGTAGTGCTGGGAGCACATTTTGAGAACCACTGCACTAGGCCATATCTAAACCCTACCACACGCAAAAACACAACTAATTAAAACACAAAACTAGCTCTCACATAGTATAGATACTAAAGCAGGAACCATCTGAAATGCATGAAGTTACTCACCATAGATTTTGAAGAGGTTGAGTTATCAGATTTCCATATAAAACGAAAACTTCAATTTGAAACCAAGTTAATACCCCGCTGCAAACATACTGTTACAGTTGTCAGATTAACAGTGAGGGAGGAGCAGAAATATTAGAAGCCAGACATGGAACTTATAAAGCACACTCTGCCAAACATATATACCAGGGGTGCCAAAAAAATGTACACATTTTAAGAGATGTTATCTATGTATTACTTTTCGAAGTTGAATTAAACTATGGTAGCAATGTGTAGTATGACATTCGCTCAAAAGATGTTATTAATCAAATGAATACTAGCATCATTCATTGTATTTCAATTTTAATACAGTTTTTTCCTCTCTTGAAATGCGTATGTGTGTGTGTATGTATATGTATGGGGAAAAAATATACACACACATTTTAAAAAAGGAAAAAACTGTATTAAAATTGTAATACTCATATATACTGATAACAAAAGATGAATACAAGTCACATTTGAATTCTTCAATTGTAAGAGGTACTCAAAGTGGTTACCATCAGCATCCAGACACTTCTGATTACGGCGAACTCCTGCTTTAGCAACGTGGACCAAAGTCTCCACTTGTATACATTTTTTTGGCACCCCCAGTATATATATACACATATATATGTATATATATATCAGTTCCTTGGCCTCAGCCACTATGCAACCAATTAGTCTCAATTATCAGCAACCTGTAGACACCTACATCAGGATTATTCAGAAGTGACTCTCAGTAAGGTTTAGAGGCATGGGCGGGACACAGGGTCTTCCCTTCTGCTAGCAACTTGCATCTGTACTTCTACCTGCAAAGTGATAAAAAATACTTGCTGAAATCCTACAATAGGAGCCATTCAATAAATGTTAGTATTCTAGTTTCCATTACATATATCTGTCAAGTGCTGACTGCTTGGACCCTGGAATTCATTTCTACACACACTTCCTGCCTTCCTCACTCCCTCCCATATGACACCATCATCATCATCATCATCATTATTATTATTATTATTATTATTATTATTATTACTGTTGTTGTAATGCTTATCTGGCAGACCCATAACTGAATTGAACAGATCCTTATATTCTATGTGACCATTTCCCCAACCCTTGCTCCTTCTTTGAACACTTACTCTGATGCTACCTTTAACCTGGCATTAGCTCATCTGCAGCTACTCAGTGCATGTAGGAGTGAGGTGTATGGTGTACCAAAAGCACATCCCTAAATTCTATGAGCCTCTATGAGAAAATGTCTGCCTCATCATCCAGGAGGGGACAATATCACCATGGAACTTCTGACCTTTCATCGAGTCATCCACTAATTACTTTTAGGAAGACAAATGGATTATCTGAATGGAGCCTGCTTGGAGCCTGAAGGCCATTGGTCCATGTTACCACTGGAGCTTAAAAGTAAGACAGGACACACTCTGTTTCTCTGTCTTTTAAACCAGCTGCTCCAAGCTTCTGGCAGGCCCAATCCAGGTGGCTGACATCTTTGTTCCATCCTCTCTGACCTACTTATTGAATTACTTATAGTCAAGATGGTCCCAAGGTCTAGGTTAGGAGATAGAGGTCAGAGGCCAGAGTCACTGGTCTGTTCTCCATTCTAGTTTTTCTTACAATAAAGCTGAAAATGTGAACCATTTTTGATTCCTTGTAACTATTTTCAGTTGATTAGAACTTGAGAGGACTAAGGAAGATGTTTGAGAGTTGTACTCATTCCCTCAGTCTTATCATATTTCTTGCTTCTAGTATTTATTCCTATAAAATTGCTTTAATAAAAAATCATTTCTCACAAATTTCCTCTTTATAATATACAGGTTTCTAAAAGTAGTATTACTGAATCAAACAGGATGAGCATTAAAAGGTACAAACTTCCACTTATAACATAAATAAGTCCCAGGGTTGTAATGTACATCATAGTTAATAATACTGTATTGTATATTTGAAAGTTGCTAAGAGAGTAAATCTTAAAAGTTCTCAACATAAGAAAAAATGGTAACTATGTGTGGTGATGGATGTAAACTAGACTTATTGTGATCATTTCACAATATATACAAATATCAAAACATTGTGTTGTACACCTGCAACTAATAAAATGTTGTATGTCAATTGTATCTCAATAAAAAAGTATGAGCATTATAAAGTCTTTGATACATACTGACAATGTTTTTCCACATAGTTTTTAATAATTCACCATCTCATGAGCACTATATGAATGGGCTGTCTTATTTTATCCTAATCAGCATGTCAACTCTGAGTGTTACCCGTTTCGTAATATTTGTGAATATTACATGAGAAAATAATTTTAATTTTTCTTTTGATTATTAGCTAGCTTGAACAATTTAATATGTTTATTACTTACTGGTATTTCCTTGGTGAATTCCTGCTCTCGAAGTTTTGTAATTTTTCACACTGGACATTGAAAACTAAAGATTTTAAAATTATTTTCAAGGGACCATTTTCAGACAAGATATGCTTTGCAATGACAATGAGATTGGTTTACCACTCTGTTTTCCTTTGTACACAGGAAGTTTGTTTTACAATTTCCACTGCGCTTGGATTAAGGTGATATGACTGCTATGTCATCAATTGTAAAATGAGCAGAAGTTATGTATCACTCCTAGTCCTTGGTAGTTAAAAGTGTTGTGAACTCTTCTCTCTCTCTCATCCATTAGCAAGAAGTGAAGAACTCTTGAGACGGTAAAATTGCAAAAGGAAGCCTGAAGTCACAATGTCAAGGTCTGAATAATCAATACGGAAGCTGTCCTAAATATCCTTTCTTGGGGGAAAAGCTACAAAGAAGAGCAAACTGACCTGTAAACAACTGTGATGTGAGTGGGAATAAACATTTTATGTTGAGACCCTACATAACCTGACATAACACACAGCCTAACAAAGAAGATTAAATCAGTGGTTCTAAACTGGCGGTGGATTTTGCATGCACAGGAGATATTAGCATTGTCTGGAGACATTTTTGTTTGTCACAAATGGAGGTATACTCCTGGCATTTGGCTCGTAGAGACCAAGGATGCTACTGAGCACCCTACAATGTATAGGATTGTGCTCCCAACAAAAACTGATCCAATTCGAAATATTGATAGTGCTTTGGTTGCAGTCTGCCCTAAATCTATCATATTTGCAGGAAATACTTCCCTGGTTTATCTTTGGCTTTTAAATTTTCCATGTAGTATGTTTCTTGAAGTACATAAAACTTTTCCCATACAGTGTGCGTGCGTGTGTGTGTGTGTGTGTGTGTGTACATGCACATGTGCAAATGTGTGTGAATTTATTCCCATTGAAGAAAAAAATATATAGTCATAATAGATTATTTAATAAATAGAGGATATCCTAGCTAGATGAGCCAGCATAAAAGTAAGATGAGAAAAGCTGACCTTTATGACCAAAGGGGAAAAATAAGGAAAATTCTTCCTCAAAAGTTGAATTAGGAAATAGTTTCAAATGGAGGACATGAATCTGAGACTGAAGAAAAGTTACTTAGGGGCGATACCACTCTGGCCAAAAAAGGAGTGCTGTGTGGTAGAAAATGAGTAAAGGAAACCCTGGAAAACACCATCAATACCTCTGAACGCAAAATGATTGCAGGAGGAAAGAGGATGACTGTTAGAGCACTTTTTTCTCTCTAAAGACAATTTCATTCAGAGGTTGTTCTAGGGGGAGAGACTCACCAAACAGGAACTTTCTGGCAGTGCTGTTCCAGAGACCCATCCTTTCCAGGCATTTAGCATCATCCTGATGTAGAGAAGCACTTCTGGGAAGGAAGAGTTCCCCTTAACCAAAAGGGCTAGCATTGGAGGCAAGTGTAAGCTACAGGAGACAGAGGAATCACTCAGAAAAGAACTACTTTTACTTTGGCATTTGGAAATAAGGCAATAACTGTGAAAAGCGTATAGCAATTATAAACTGAAAGCATACACGATGTGTTTTGGCTATCTAGTGCTAAGTTAAGAAACCATCCCAAATTTTTTTTAGCTTAAAACATTTATTCTGCGGATGAATTTTCAATCTGGGCAGGGCTCTGTTGAGAAAACCTGTCTCTGCTCCACACAACATCAGCTGGGAAGGCTCCAAGGCCAGGGGCTGGAATCATCTTAAGGCTCGCTCACATGTCTGGCGACTGAAGTTGGGAATACACAAACAGCTGGGACGGAACAGCAGTGCAGTGGTATCTGTCAGCCCTGTGTGACCTCTGGTTGATTTTGCCCAGCTTCATGGAGTTTCTCCATACACATAAACAAGGTCGGACAATTAAGTTCGCTAACTCATCCTAGAAAAAGTGCTATGTACCTCATTGCTGAATATCACTATGGTCACCTTTGAAGTACTCCCCTTGGGAAGCTATGCACCGATGCCAGTGCCTAGTCCACCCTTCAAAGCAATTTTGGAACTCTTTTTCTGGAATGGCCATCAGAGCTGTCATTGTATTACCCTTGATGTCCTGAATGTCATCAAAATGTCTTCCTTTCAATATTTCCTTTATCTTTGGGTAAATAAAGAAGTCATTGGGGGCCAGATCAGGTGAGTAGGGAGGGTGTTCCAATACAGTTATTTGTTTACTGGCGAAAAACTCCCTCACGGACAGTGCCGTATGAGCTGGTGCATTGTTGTGATGCAAGAGCCATGAATTGTTGGCGAAAAGCTCAGGTCGTCTAACTTTTTCACGCAGCCTTTTCAGCACTTCCAAATAGTAAACTTGGTTAACTGTTTGTCCAGTTGGTACAACTTCATAATGAATAATCCCTCTGATATGAAAAAAAAGATAAGCAATATCATTGCAACAAGTTCACAAACCTAATTGTCAGACCTCCTACGTAGCTTAGTTTTCAGGAAGGGACTCAAGGGTACTCCTATGCAGATTTCTGATGCTTTATCTTCATGAAGCTCCCTCCTTTTGTTCATATTTTGCCCTCAAAATTATAGCGACCTCAACCTTTCTGTCCTTTCAAATCTGGGAAACTTCCATGCTCTGTTCGAGATCCTCCTCACTACATGACAGGATAGAAAATGCCTCCAGGAAATAGGCCAGGGCAAACTCAAGGCTCACCTCATTTGTTTCCCTTTTCACAGAGATCACAGTCCTGAATTTCCTGTTGTCCAATGTCCAAAAACTATTGCCTCATATAGTTTTTCCAGTTATTTACATAAGCATAAGTCCAGTTCTTCTTACTCTATCATGGCTTGCAGCATCGGTTATGTGTGATAAGTTTTTAAGCTCAGTAATAGATATATCAGGTCCCTCATGCTATTATCTCTACTATTACATATGTTTGATTATTTACATGCATCAAAAAAGCAATATCAAAAAAAGATGTGTGAAGAGATTTAAAATTTTAAATCTAACCAAGTTTCCATCCCTACGCTAAAAGGGCAAAAAGACAATTTCAATATCTGATATTCAACGATACAGAGTAACTGCCACAGATTCTTTATCTGACAAGCAATCATGTAGGCAACTGATGTTCCAAAAATAAGGAATCCGATAATTCAAACATAAAACTGTATTCAGTGATAACTACTGGAAATATTATGTAAAAGTGCAGAATAGAATCTTAAAATCAAGTGGTCACACTAGCAAAATTTTGAAGAGATTCTAATGCAAAAGTTCCATAACCTTTCAAATATAAATAAATAACTCTTCAGGCATCCGGGCAGAGAAATCAAGTCGCCTATCAAGGGGGAAGTGTAGGCTAGCCTCGGATTCTCTCCACGAGCAGTTAATGCTGGAGGGCAATAGAACAGTGTCTATGAGTTCTGAGGATCAATCTGGACACGTTATTTAAGATCAGTAAAAGGAAGATGTTTTAAAACATTAAAGAAGTCCACTCCTCAAGACACTTTTTTAACAAAACTGCTCTACAAAAAAGTTCAAGAAACCAAGAGATAAAAAGGACTGAAGGGGAATATTGAAACTAAATATAGAACCTAGTTTAAACGAGCAGGGTGATTACTATACACATATCACACACTTACGTTCACACACACAAACACATATGCATATACACATGCAAACATATATACTATACACACGTACACACTACACATATACATATATATACACATATGTGTTCATTTAATATGTACATATACTGTATATGTACATATTAAGTGTTATATATGACTGTCACTTCTTAAATGGAGGTCACTACATGTGAAAGATAAGAGTACAGCATTAGGAATACAGACAGTGGAAATGTAACAGCTGTGTGCGATGTCAGAGGGATAGAAGATTGGGGAAGGGGGGTTATCACTGTGTGAGGGGTATAAATGATAAATGTCTACTAACTATTACAGTGTTTTGTACAAATGAAACTAATAAAGAAATTTTTAAAAAAAGAGTCATATTAAGGTAAAAGTTAGTCTTAAAAATCCTTTAAATTTCTAATAGAGTTCAACATACATGGTTTTGTGTCCACAATCTAATATGTTAATATTATAAATACTAACATAATATTATAAATTATAAATATTTACAACATCAATATTATAAATACTAACACTTACTTGAAAACTACTCCCTAGACAAATGGAAGGAACAAAAGGAAATCTGTATGCAGATAACTGGGTATTCAAATAATTCTGCCTTTAAGCTAGTTATCAAATACTTATTGTGATTGGTAGAGAATTCAAAACGATTTCTGCTCTCCTGCAGCGTTGATTCCATTCTGTCTTAATATTATGCTTTTATTCACTACGCAGCTCTCTGGGAATTCAAAACAAAAAAAAATCCAGGGGTGAATGGAAAAGAGATTGAGACTTCTAAAGGATTCCTCTTTACCTACAGAATTTGCTCCTATGTGTTTAAATATCAAGCATCTGTAAACATAATAAATGTTAACAAATTTGCTTGTGATTGTGAAGATTAAAGGTTAGCTTGTAAAATCAGTATGTAAGTTTAAAATCCTATTTATAAATCTTGTCAAAGTCAAAAATATATGAATGACAAAAATCAAAAGGTGGAATAAATTTTAAGAATGTTAACTACCTTATCTTTAATAGAAGAAAGTAAAACTAATAACACCTAAAAATGAAATCTAGCTGTTAAAAAGGGCAAAGTGGAAGCAAATTATTTGCTTTATATAACCTTTTGTCTAAGTGTTAAATGGATATTTTTAAGAACTGGTACGTCTTGTATTGAAGAATATAAATGATAGCTTCAGTTTCAATTCATTTTTTTGTCTTCTATTAAATTAAATCAAATTTAATAGATTTAAATTAGCATATATACTATGATCCAGTTTTTATAAAATTGTATCATTTTTCTATCATTATATACATAAAAGAGATTTATGTAATGATTCCCAAAATATTAATACTAATGAATTCTGGTGACAGATTTGAGTTAATTCAATTTTTTAGATTATTTACTATTTTGCGTGAATTTTTAATGTACCTATTTCATTTTATAACAGAGTCAGATCTCAAAAAAATAATCTCTCAGAGCAAATGAAAGGAGATGCCATCCTGACGTCTCCATTGTCCTCACACTCCACTTGCATTCCAACTACGACTTTTGGTGTCAAGAAGAAAAGCCTCTCTTCTCTTTTAGAAAAAAAAAAAAAAAAGTCTCTTCTATATATCTGCCATCTAATAGAAAGCCATGGAGATTTAGTTCTAGACTAGCCATGAGGTGACAAGAATTTTTGTCCACAGGACAGATCTGTATAGATATGTCTTCATAGAACGCGTTTGATATTTTGAATTGTATAACCCAAAGATAAAGCCCCCAAACTAACATTTACCATTTACCCACACCCGAGTATCTGAGTTCTGTAACATAATTCAGTGTGGTGACTTGTTCAATTGCAGATTCACATAGTGTATGCATGAATAAGTAGCTAATTATATCACAAAGTTACGTAGCTTTTATTCTGTTGCCTACAACCAATAACATGGATGCTTTTTATTGATCATGGTCTATAGCTTTGAAGTTTCATTTTTTCTTCTTGGCCGTGTCATTTTGAGGACCATTAGAAACACATTCTAGTGGTGTTTCCTAAACTATGTGTTATGGACTGAAGGTCTGTGCCCCCTCCCCCCAATTCATATGTTGAGATCTAACCCCCAATGTAATGGTATTAGGAGGTGAAGCCTTTGGGAAGTGATTAGATCATGAGGGTGGAGTCTTTATGAATGGAATTAGTGCCCTTATAAAAGAGACCTCAGAGAGTTCTCTCATTCTCTCCATGTGAGGACATAGCAAGAAGAACTCAATCTATGAACCAGAAAGGGGACCTTCACTGGGCACCAAATCTGCTGGTGCCTTGATCTTGGACTATACGGCCTCTAGAACTGTGAAAAATAAATTATGTTGTTTATAAGCCACCCAGGCTAGGGTACGTTGTTATAGCAGCCGGAATTGACTAAGACACTCCATATAGCTTCTTTAAGGAGAACCATTTTTTCCATATATTTATAATTATATTTATATATAATTACATAAATATACATAAATATTTAGATATATTTACATATGTTTATATTTTTACATATACATGTAAATATATATGTAAATAAATTATATATATAATTATATATGTATATATATGTATATATTTATATATAATTCCTCCTAAGCCATTTACTGTTTGGTCAAGATTCTTCTAATTTGGTCTTCAAAACCTGGCATTATTTTTGGAACATGAGATTAACATGGTCAGAAAAATCTGAAATAATTTCAAGGGTAAGGCCAGTCTCTTTTTTGTCTTGAATTTGAGACTATCCTTACCGGGTACATATTTTTAAATATTCCTTGCACCTTAAGTACAGCTGAAAGGCTTGCCTTCTTTTTTTTTTTTTTTTTCTGCTGCTTTTATTTGTAAATCTGTCCTGTGAAAAGGTATTCTACTTGTTCTTTGTTTTTTATTTTTTTAAGGCTTGCTTTTCAAAATTCATCTTTTACTGGTGGCAGAGGTGCAAATTTCCTTGTCAGCACTTGCAGTGTTGTTGAATGCTGAACAACAGGTAATTGGCACAGCGATCTCTGTGGTAATAATTAAAATAAAGTCATTATAGAGCTTGTGAATTTGACTCTAATGTTGGCTTTTCATTTTGAGGCTTCAGTCAAATATTCTAAAATTTCCATACATTGTATGTATAGCGTACCACAAGCTCAGCATGCTGGAGTCTATGGGAAAAAATTATGAACTCAGAGCACACATATAGGACATATATGAACATAGAGTATTGAGAATTTGGTGGTAAGAGTTACATTAGACAGACCACATCTAGGATGATATATCCAGTTCCATGTTCTACGGCTTATAAGGAATGTTGAACCATAGATAGTCTATTTGTCTCATTCTGGAAGGTGACCAGAATGAGTGAGATCTAGAAATCATGCCAGGAAAAGAAAGATGAGAGATACACGAGTAGAATGACCGCCTGAGTAAGAAGTGCCTCAGGAAAACCATGAGAAGCTGGCATGTGGGATACTTTAAGGGAAGAATTAGAAGCAGTAGGTGAATATTTCTGAAAAACAGATTTCAAGTTATTAGTGAAAAGAACTGTTAATACTAATATCAGAATGAAGTTTTATATAAAGAAATGAAATTCTCATCATTGGGTCGGTTGAAAAGGAAGCTGAAATGACCCGTCGAGCTCTCAGAAAGGTAGCATGAATGATGTCTACAATGAACAGAAAGTCTTCCTACATGGCCCCCTAATTATTTTGTAAATCTAGGAATTTTATCACTCTATTAATAAGGAACGAGAACTCCAATTTGCAAAAGCGTAATAAAAGAGTCAGCTTTCAGGAAAGTGTCAAATTATGGACAGGGACTGTTGAAACTGGAATCCAGATCTTCTAACTGCAAATATGTTCCACTTATCCAAGTTCTTTTTTTACTGAAGCAAATAGTCATATATAAAACATTTACTAGAAGTATAATATTAAAATGTTTAACCTCGTGGTCATGGGAATACAGAGAATTATTGGCATACTTCCTTTTATCTTAATATATTACTTGCTTTAACTGATATAGCTTTCAGAGATTTACTTAAATCTCGTCTTCCTGAGAGACATATCTTCTGGATTCATTTATCTCATAAGGAGAAGGCACTTACATTTAAGAAAATCCACTAATAGTTTAGATTATGCAAGGACAGAGCCAGGTGTCCATTGGCATGTAAGTTTCACAAGGGCATACATTTTTGTCAGTTTCCTGATCTTGAGTGCTCAGAACACAGTTTGTCACATAGGAGGTGCTCAATAAATATTTACTGAATGAAAGAATGGATAGAGGTTGAGGTAAAATGAAACCAGTATTTTTTAGTTGTTTCCTGGCTTCTTCAAGAGAAGAGGAGAATGGCCTTGACTTCTGGAGATAAGCAGCAGCTCTTGGGGAAGGACGAGGATAGGGTCTGGTCAGGACAGAGGACTGGATAGAGGATGGCAGCTGCAGAAGGCAAGAAGACAAGAGGGGACAACATCTAATTCAAAGCTCCTACAGCTCTTTGAATAAATCTAGACCTAGAGTGATAACTAAACTACAATGGCATTTTAAAACTAGAATTATAAAAGTCAGTGAGTTTCAAACAGCATCTGGCAATAGAAGCTTAAAATTAAAAATACATATTAACAAAATTCTCTGCCCCAAAGGATTCTCTTGGAATTTTTTTTTTCTTTCTAAAAAGAAAAATGGGATGGTTAGTGAGCTGAGCTAGGGCATTTATAACAATGTCCTTTCTCTAACCATGATTTGTTTTCATTAGGTAAGTAGTTAGTGTTCTAAAGATTCCCCCCCCCTCCGCCCCTTTTTGCTCATGGCCTTAACGAAATTGGTGGTTCTGGAACTTTTATTAATTTCATAGTTGCAAAATTTCCTTAGAGAAACATAATAACTTTAGTTTGTTGAAAATAGTAAGGGAAGGACAGTTTATTAGGTATTCAGATGACTGGATGTTGGGAAACATACTTTATCATTTAAAATATCTCAGGTACAAGGGCACTGTTAAGTATATGCATATAAAACATAGAACATCTGGATTAAAACAGAAATGGCAATGAGTTGTGGTGTCTTCATTATGCCAGACAATGGTATGTGGAGACACATGGCTGAGTGAGTTTTTCACATTTCATCAGCATGTTTACAGACCTACATAAAGAGCTAGGTGCTCCCATTCAATCCGAGAAGCTTAATAATTTTTTGAAGTTTAATATTTTTTCTTCCATCTTAAATACCAGTAATGATTGGGGAAAATTGGGACAACTGTATGCGATCCAATTAGTAACAAACACAAACATGTCTAAACTGCCAAATCCTAACTAGTAGCTCAGCCACAGTGAAGACCAAATTATTAATAGATCAGTCCATACCTATGCAATGTATCATAAATATCCCCTACAATGTCAAATCTAACAATTAGATTAGTCTAGAAATTTAGAGTCGGGAGGGATTTGGGAGATTATCTTGTCTGATCTATCAATTTTGTGGAAGATAAAATGAAAATGATAAGAGTAACACTTATTTCCGATTCTCAAGGAGCTATCAGTTTCCTGAGAAAAGAATCCCTAAACGGGAAATTACAATATGGTGTAATGGAAGACAAATAGGTATAAGCATGGAATAGTATATGGTTATATAGAAACGACATTGTCTCTTGCTTTCAGGACTGTGTGAGGATCAAAAATAGCTTCCCCGAGGAGGTGACTGACTCTAAAGCTAAATCAATAAAGAGTAATAGTTGTGCAGGTCAAATGGGGCAAGGGCATTTCAGGAGGAAAGAAATCCCACGGTATTTTGAAGAAGCTGCAAGCAGTCTGCTCGGGTTGGTTGGTGTACAGAAATAGAAGTAAGCTGTAGGATTCTGGGTGTCAGGATAAGAAATCAATTTTACATCTAGAGTCTATATGTGTGTGTGTGAGTATATGTGTTTATGTATGCACATGACTCATATGTATGTGTCTATGCATAGATGTGTGAATCAAAAGGTCAAGACATAATACTTAGCCGCACTACAAGCAATGCCTCTATTTTGTATTCCTATTGTACTTCAGTAAAACAACATTTATGAACAGTAAATATTTATAATATAATGTAATATTAATATAATAATAATATTGTCTAATCCTTAAAAATACATGCATAAAGCACTATTGTAATATGTGCGGTACATTACAATCATGCATACTAATCAAGAACCTGAGACTCAAGAGAGTTTAAATAATTTGCAAAGCTGACATAGTGCTGCCAGAACTTAAGACTCAACCCCAGGTTTTTATGCTGCATCTTTCAATTTTTTTCCAGTCTACCAGGAATCTCCTTTTCATTATGCTATCTGCTTTACTTGAGGTCATTAGAATAAACAAATCTCTCCTTGTCCAAATAATACCTAGTTCATCTGCATATATTAGGTTAATTATTAGCTTGTTTGATTCCTTTTGCTTTTTGTGTGCAGGGGTTTGAATTAATCGTGCTACATAATTCATAGAACTTCATCATCATTCATCCCTAGAAAGCCAACCTCTTGCTCTGTGTATTTATTTTCTTTTATCCCCATTTATTATTTCCATCTCCTGCCATTGACTAATTTTCTAATATATTAGATATTCTTTTATGTGTATTGTATTATATGCATTTGTGTTCATTTGTTTTTCTCCTTTTGTTTTAATTCAGCACTGTTGTTTTTAAGAGCTGTTTATAATTACGTAGGCACATCTAGTTGCTTCTAGCTGCTACATATACCATTCCATGCATCAACCACATTTTACTTATTTCCTTCTGAGGTGTATATCTAGTTGTCTCCAACTTTTTTCCCCAGCTTCATTGTAATATAATTGACATATAACATTGTGTAAGTATAAGGTGTACATGATAATTGGATGCATATATATATACTGCAGAAAGATTACCACCATAAGTAATTGTCTCCAATTTCTCGTTACCAAAAACAACCCTGTGACAAATTTCCACTTAAATATTTTCTCTATGGACCTGTGTGAGAATTCTCGGAGCTACATATCCTGGATAGAGATGCCAGGATATAGGGTGTGTAAACACTTAATTCCACTAAATGTTTTCAGAGTTTTATTTCAGAATAGCTGTTACCAGTGTGTCTCTAAAACAGATAAGCTTTAGGAGCTTTATTTAAGAAGTTCTTCCCACCCCTAGGTCCCCAAAATATTCCTACTTTTTCTTCTATTAATTTTATAGTTTTACCTCTCGTATTTAGATATTAAGCCATCTCAATTGCACATACATATGTTTTATATAAAATAAGTTCCATAAAAATGAAGTAGTTTTATTAACACAATCACTACCCAACCCACCAATCCATATTTTCTCCATAGTTTCAGTGCCATTGTAATCATATATTAATTTCTCATATCAATATAGTCTGTCTTTTCTAAAGCATGACTCTGAAGCCTTAGAAAGCACCATCTAATACATTTATTACTTAGTTCAATTAACTAATCTCAAATTTTTATAATTTCATTTTCCTTATTATGATCATTCTATAGAATGGTGAAATACTTGATTTTAAGTAATACGAAATGATCAACACAGTTGTGTCACACCTCTTTGAACCTTTGAATTTGGCAAAGGATTCTGAAATTGGACAGATACAACACACAGCATCATCGGAAAGGGATATGAGAGCTGACACAGAGCTCTGGGCTACAATAACCCCAAATGTTCCACTGACAAGGGATGATTTTCAGGCAACAACTTTCTTCCTGGGAAAATTAATACTGTAACTGCCACCTACATATCGCATAAAGTTTCAGAGTCACTAACTGATACTTATGTTAAAGTAGCATGAGACACTTACTGATATAAAATCTCATTATTTCCAATTTATAGATTTAGACATTCTGAACAATTACTAAAGATATTTTATGACTCTTCCTCCCCAAACAAATCCCAGCAAAAATCAACACAAACTAATTTTTGTACATTTTGTTACTTGGTGTTTACTATAAAAGTCTCTACATCTCTGAAAAGAAGCTTTTAAAATTTGAATTTAGCTAACAAGATGTCCCTGAGCTGTGGATAAACATTAAAAACAGAGTTTCAAATATCATGCTGTTAACACATTCACTGTCCTGAAACTGTTCTGGACAAATAGCAAACATTGAACTTTCCTTTTCTGAAACCTTCTCTCACCAGCAGCGGCCCCAGCAGTTGCTACTTCTGTTTAGCATCTGTTTGTAAACACTAGTGTGAAAGGCTGCTAATCTGCAAATATTTGCAGAAGCCTATGCAAATTTATTCCAGATGAGGGCGGCCAATAGCTACTTGTAATGCTTCTGTTCTGTTCATGCTGCCCACCTCAGCTCTAAGTAACAATTTGCGCTTTACATTTGCCAAATCATGCTAGAAACATCTGTTGACTATTTCCCCCCAAAATAGCTCTGGGTGTCCAACTTAAGTCACTCCTGTTCCAAAAGGTCAGATGATTTCAGCTTCCACTAATTGCCACGTTATCGTTCCCTGTCAGCATCTTTTCAAGACAAATTATCCCATCTTGTGCTCTCTTTATCACAATCCTTTGAGTAATTTTCATCCAATTTTTGAATCTTTTAAAGTGATTGATAGTATTCATTTGAAGAGTAATCTCATCTCCTCTTTTAGCTATTTCTTAATACTTCAGTTTTATAAAGCAAATGTGAAAGAGGACACAAGTTGATTAATTTCCGTTACCTCTTTACAAATATTTATGCATTATTTGTCTTAGAGAGATTCTATCACATGATAATTAATTCAAAACCTTTCTTATTTTCTCTGTTTCACATCCTTAGAAGCACAGTCTTGAGTTAATATCTCCCCCAGTCAAACTTGAAACCTATCAAAATATTTCTCAGTTATTGTTTATATAGTAAGAGTTATCTTCCAAGGGAAGATAACTTCTTTTTCTTGTCATTATTCCTTTGGAAGCATTATTTTAAGAGTTTTTCATTTCCATCCTTTTCGTGGTACATATGTTTTGGTTTCCTTAAACACAGTTATGCCTGAAAGCTACAACACTTTAAAATGTTGAAACAGAATAAGCCAGAAAAATAGCAGAGGAAAGGCAAAAAGAAAAAAAAAAGAAAAAAAAGCATTTGCTTTTCAGCATTGTGAACAATACACTGATCATCAGAAAGCATGGTTGTGAGCAGATAAGGATTAAAGGTTTTTGGCTGCATTTGTTACAAGACAGGGCACTGACTACTGTAATTAACGTCAACATCCAAAAGAAAAGAGCAAGTTATCTGAGAGATTGATTCAGTTGTTGTCTTCAACAATTTTAGTTGTTGTCTCCAGTAAGAATAAAAAACAACAGCCCAGAAATTAACTCTTGGGGAAAAGGAACAAATGACCCAGATGATTATAAAGGGACTATTGAGGAGGGAGGGTGCATGAGCACGCTGATGAAAACAGTTAGAAGAAAGGAGAAGAAATGGTGAAAGGGCAGGAGAAAAATGGAGAAGGCACAATATAACAGAGGTAGAGAAGAGGTAAATGAAAAGGAGGAAGTGAGATAGGTGAAAAGAGAAACAATAATCCAGGGTTTAAAAGAGTATTCTTAGAATCATTGCACAAATCACACAGTCCTGCTTGCCAGAGAAATTCCCGCAAAGGTCCTTTGAGAACAGTCTTAATTAAACAGCCTCCATCATATTTTGAACATACATCATTGACTTTGTGTCACTCAGTGTGTGTGTGTGTGTGAGAGAGAGAGAGAGAGAGAGAGAGAGAGAGAGAGACAGAGAGAGAGAGAGAGAGACAGAGAGAGAGAGACAGAGAGAGAGAGACAGAGAGAGAGAGAGAGAGAGAGAGAGAGAGAGAGAGACAGAGAAACAGAGAGACAGAGAAACAGAGAGAGCCAGACACAGATCACAAAGTCTACCATACAATTCCACTTCTCATGAGTTTAATTGGAGTGGAATATCTGAATACTTAAAGGATTTACTTTATTAAATTAATTACTCGCGGGGCAGCTGCTCAGCTCAGTTAGCCCAGTGCTCTTAACAACAAGGTTGCCGGTTCGATCCCCACATGGGCCCCTGTGAGCCACGCCCTCCACAACTAGATTGCAACAACTACAGTACTTGACTTGGAGCTGATGGATCCTGGGAAAACACACTTAAATAAATAAAAGTTAAGAAAAAAATAATTACTAGCATTATGACCTTGAGCAAGGTTACTTAACCCTTTTGAATTTCAATGTCCTCACCTATAAAATAGAGATGATAATGACACCTATCTGGGATTTTTGTGAGGGTTAAATTAGCTAACCTATGTACATAATTTAGAATACGACTCGATACATAGTACTTCATCAATGTTAGTTAGAACTCATAGTAGTAATAATAGTAGCATTGAAGAAGCTGTGGATAAACTGGAGCTCAAGACTGATTAATATTCTTCCCAGAGAATGGAGAACGATGTGTATAGGAAGGAATCCAAGACTGGGAGTCAGGGGATAAGGATTTGAGCTTGGATTTTCCAGTATATGGGTGTGCAAGCATTTAATTTAATTCCCCTGAGCCTAGCTGTCCTCATGTCTGACAAAAATGCATTGGGCTGATTTATACACAAGTTCTTAACATACTAATGTTCACTAGTAGCTTTTGTCTGTGATGTAAGTTGTCCCCGTCTCCAACGTGTAGAAGATCTATTATGAAAGAGAGTGCTAGATGCTAAATACAACCCTTATTCCTGTGGGCTCACAGGATGTAATGGCTCTCATCCAGACCACAGGATGAGCCACTTGAATACCCTCCTCTTGTGATCACTCCATATTGTTTCTTATGATGATCACTGAACCAGAGCCTTTTGGTGAGGACCATGCCTGGACATATGAAGAGAATTCAGAATCTCCACCCCAGGAATGCACCACGTCCTACCAGGAACCACCACCTTATGCTCCTCATCCTGCTGTCTCTGCCTTTGTCTACCTTGGGGTGTGTCCATTATAAGAGTCTGAATAAAATTTCAGAAGGGCAAATGATGAGCATTTTTTGCTAAGTGACTTAGATGGGTTAGACCTGAGTTAAAACTCAATTTTCTAGGGGTTTGGGGGACTCTCTGTCTTAAGTCACGAGGTTGCATGTGCCCTTTTGCCTGTACGTCACTCTCTCTAAGGTTATGAAGTACATGCCGTATCTTAGGAGTTTCCATTACGGTGTTAGATTGGCCTAAGAATGAGATAAACCTAAATGAATCCTGTATCTAACCTCTCCTTTAGCTTTGGATAGATAGCTATGGGTAGATAGCTGAGATTAAAAAGCCCATTTGTAGGGTTAAAAAAAGGAAATGACTAGATTTACAATTATACCATTGGTGCAACAAGGCAAAAAGTTAGAACACTGCGCTGATGAAATCCAGCAGTGCCAAACCCATGGAGAGAAAATATAAGTGAGACTTTGAAAAAATAGAACAAACTATAACACCAGAGTGGCACTGGAGACTTGGCTACTATGATCTTATATGTAACCTAATATCTAATTATATGTAATTTCCATACTTAATTTTAGTTTAATCTGATATATATATAATCTGATAGATATATAATCTGATATGTACAATCTAATATATCTGATATATGTATTAGATTGTACGTATCAGATTTTATATATATATATATTAGACATATATATTAGATATATATTAGATATTAGATTACAGATATATAGATTATATAGTAGATATATATATATATATACAATCTAATATATTGGTATATATATTAGATTGCACATATCAGATTATATACCAAATTAAACTAAAATTAAGTATGGAAAGTTCATATAATTAGATATATTATGCCTTATTTTAACTAGGCTTTCCAATATATATTTCCCATTGGACTTGACAAATAAACACTTTTAATAAGAACATACAGAGCTGTAACTTAGAAATACATTTTGTAGCCCCCATTTCCGAGTTGTTCACAAATGAGTGATAATACTGAATTTTTCTTATTAACTTATAAAACGTTCAATATTACAACCTTCAATTATATTCCCATGAACTTCACAATTATATTTTATTTGTTTTCTTGATATTGGAAACTGAAATTCAACATGCATTATCACTTAATTTTTCACTTTGCATTTCTTCACTGTTTTATTCTTCTCCTTCATCAGTACTTCAAAATACAAAGATTCATTTTTTTTCTTTCAATAGCATATATTGATTCCTCAATAGTTAAGTAAGTTTCTGGGAATCTTTATATCTCAGACATTTCAACTTTTTCTATGTTCTTTGCTTGACAAATTCTGAAATTCGCTTCACCAATTTCTTAAACTTCTAGAACTTAATAAAGTAGAATAGCATTTTATGAACTCACTGTATCCCTTCAAGATAATCAATATTAGGAAGTGTATTCAACTGTCAGTAAATAACTTTTCAGACAATAATTATAGAGTACAAAGGCAGCTTCTCATTTATCAATGCAAAAAAAAAAAAAAAAAAAAAAAAAAGAATGTTTAGAGGAGGAAAAAAGAATATTTAAAGCACCTGAAATTCTGCTCCTGAAACAGAATCTTTTGGACACATACCCATTAGTTGTGCTTTGTCATGGAGAGTCTGCTTGCTTTGTAACAAAAACATTGATGCCATTATAAGAAAGGAGTTCATTCTGTCAGTGGCTTCTCAGCATAATTGCTTCACAGATGACAAAGGATTGATCAAACTATTAACACCATGGTTTATTATCGTCTTTTGATGGAAAAGCTTCTGCCACATTTAAAGTAATACCAAAACTATTTTTCCCAAAGTGTAGTATCAGAGTCTGGGGGAAATATGTATTTTGCATGCCTATATTGGCAGCTATTTATCTATCAAATACAGCTCAAAAAGGTAAACCAAAGTGTTTTAAATAACAAATGCAACGAATGAGAAAAATGTTTGGTGACAAGGAGAGCTGAGCTGGTTTCAAGCAACTCCAAGTGCATGTATCATTGATTATGGCCTAGCAGCATCGATCTTGGTCTTAAGCATCACAACTTTCCATGTATTAGATTTAACAGCCAGAATATTAGCTTTCTTCTCTTTCCAATGCAACTCATAAAAAGTGCATTACATCTTATATTCTCTCTTCTTTACAGCATTTGAAGTATGAAAAAACAAATTCTTCCTTATCAAAACTTTATGCCACATTTTAGGTCATAGAAAAAGGATACAACATAGAATAAAAATCACACAATGAACTTCATGAAAAATGACTACAGGGTTTCTCTTTGTCGAAGAACCACTTCCTTGTCAACTTAGTTTAACTAAAACAGCGATCTGAAGTTTATTTAAGTTCAAAGGGAAGTTCTTTCAAGAAACACTTATTGGTTGCTTACTATATGCCACATACTATTGTTAGTACTACACACACAGAGACACAGACATGCATATAATTTCTCAATTAATCCTCACAAAAATATTATTCACTAGCTATTTTAATTTCCAGCCATTTTAACATCTTTTTATTTTGTTTTTACATCTTATAATAGATGTAAGTTTCCCAAGTCCAGAAGTGAAAAAAAATCAAATTAAAATGCAGGCCTAATTCCAAACCATTTGTTCTTTCCATTACATCATGCTGCTTCCATAAACTCCCCTATTAGTTGTAGTCTAATGGGTTACCCTCAAATTGCTTAATTAGTTTGTATATCCGTTTTAAATTTAGCACTATCAGCTTTTGTATGTCCTTCCTCCCTTCACCCTAAATTCTTGCCTCACACTGTGCTTTACCATCATGGATGATAAATGACCCTTCAGAAAATATTTATGGATCAAGCACTCGGTGCTTAGCACTGTGAAGGGAGATTAGCATAGAGTAAGATTTTGTCCTGTGATTTGTGGAACCTCAGTAGGGTAAAGAGTCAAAGAAGATACAAGCATACAATAATTATTGTATATTAATTAACCTCTAATTAATATGTGAATCTATGTGCTAAACACTGCGATAAGTACTTTACATGTAAACTACTAATTCTAATAGCGTCCCCATAAGACGGAAATGATCAATATGCCCAACTTATCAGTCAGATAACCATGGTTTAGGAAGTTA
Source organism: Rhinolophus sinicus (assembly GCF_036562045.2). NCBI lineage: Eukaryota > Metazoa > Chordata > Mammalia > Chiroptera > Rhinolophidae > Rhinolophus > Rhinolophus sinicus. The sequence goes on along the minus strand of NC_133768.1, from coordinate 20,158,286 downwards.
AGTGACTTTTCCAAAGGAAACAGTTTGTAAGAGACCGATATTTAAATTTGTGCTCTTAAGGGAATCTCAAATTAAGGCGATTAGCAACCATATATATACCTCCCCCAAAACATATATTTCTTCCAACTTTAATATACAAAACAAACTTCTTGGGGATGGAGTTGTTGTATTCAAATATTCTGTTTTAATACTTAATGTATTAATATGGTAATGCCTAGGTATATTTAAAATCACCTGTTTTATAAAATAATATATTAAGAAATACAGCATTTGCTTTTCTTTTTTAAATTTTATTATTATTATTTTCAAATATATACAAATGTTAAAAGAATGATGTACACACCACCTAGATACAACAATCATCAATACTTTGCATATTTGCCACATTTTCACATTTTGGGAAACAATTTCTACTGCCACACTTTGATATTATCTTCACTTCACCGGAGCCAGGGTTCAGGCATGTAATACAGCTTCCTGAACACTTTGCTGTTACTTTCACCAAGATGGTTTGAGACATAGCACCTTTCCATGACATCTATAATGGTGTCACTGGCAATTGTATGGCAACCCACAAGCACCAATTCTCGTAACCGCAGGGCTGCTATTTTCATTGTATTCATCCTGTAAGTGAGTATTTGTTTCATATATAGCAAAGTATTGCTGACTTTCAGTGTTCCTTCAAAGGCTTATTTACAATTTCCAACATCTGCAGTTGTGAAATTATGAACCCAGGAAGTCCACAGGAAGAGGCTTAAAAAGGATGCAATGACAGAAGAGGTGTTCTTGGGATATAGTTAGTGCACAGAAAATTTATTAGCCAGATAAAAATAGAAGGAAAAGAATGAATATAAGTTAATCATCCAACTGACAAGGTGAGAAAAAAAGAACAAAAAGTTAACAAAAAGAAAATAGAAAGAAAATAATAAAGATCAAAGCAAAATTTAAGGAGGTTGAAAACAGAGAGACAATGGAATAAATAAGGTATTTTTTTTTAAGTATTCAGTTTAGCCGTTTTATATAAAGAGAAAAAAAGCAAACAATACATATATTTTTGGAGAGCCATACCTATTTGATAAAACAAATTTTAAGATGGTAGTTACCCCTGGTCACTTGCCAGTCTATAAAACTGGGAGACATGTACTCAGGTCATAAATTTGTTGGAGAAATAAATGAAATAGCAAAACATACCATAAGGTTTTGTTTTTTTAAAAAAAAATCTGTAAAACAGGTGAACCACTAGTTAACCTAATCAAGAAAAAATGGACAAAATATCCAAAATAAGAAATGACATGGGTGAAATATCCATTAAAAAACTAAATTTTTTAAGTTGTGCTGAATTTCTCCCATTTGCCTCTCCCTGCTTTCTTTTCCCTGCCCTGTGCTGAGAAAGGGTTACCTCAAGAAAGTTCCAACCTTCCTTGCTCTCTGTTTTCTATTTGGGTTTGGACAAATGGAAAAGCAGAGAATGATAAGAAAATGACACCCTCAGAACCCTCCCACTAGGCTACGTTGGACTGGCTGCTTTCTTTTCCAAAAGCTACAGCTCCTGCCCGGTGGCCCTCACTATAAAACCACCCTCTCTGGGTTCTTCTCTTTCCCCCTTCACTGAGCTGGTGATAGCTCCCCACTGTTACAAGTGCAGAATTCTGTACTATTCCCCTTTGTTTTTCTTAAAACTTTACTAACAATTGTCACCCCAATAAACTTTAATTTAAAAATAAATAAATAAATAAATAAAAACAAAAACAAACAACTTGCCCACATCTTTCTACACTGTCCTTTTATTTAACGTTCCTCAAAATGTCCAGGCTAAATATGCCACCTGTTTCCTGTCAGGATTCTAAGTAAAATAAATAAATAAATAAATAAATAAATAAATAAATAAATAAATAAAAAACACATCATAATGTATTCTTTTCAAATACATCTGAAAAACACAGGTAAAATTGATTAATTTTCTAAAAAATATAACTTAACAAAATTGATCCTCACAGAAAGAAACATGTTAAATATTGGTAGTATAGAGAAAAGTATCAAATCTACCCCCACCAAAAAGGCAAAGCCTGGGTACAAGGAAACAGCCAACTCAGTAAAGGCCAAATAAACCCAATGTCACTTAATGGTTTCAGAGCACAGGAAAAGAAGGGACATTTATAAAGTATTTTTATGAAAAGAGCACAACGCTGATACCAAAGCTTGACAGCAACTGGACAATAAAGCAACCTATAGACTCACTTTTGACTATCAAAGCAAAAATCCTAAACAAAATATTAGCGAACAGAATTCAGTAAGGCTTTACAAAAGTAGTATATCATGGAGAGTGAGGTTTCATTAAAAAGTGTAAGAATGGTTCAATATTAAGCAACTTATTAAAATAGCTCACTGTATTAATAGAGCTCAGGAGAAAGATCATGCAATAAACTATAAATGCTAAAAAGGCACTGAACAATACAATCTTCAGCATATACTTCTGACTAAAATAAAAACTCAACGAATATTTTTCCAAATATGATTACACACATACACACAGAGGCCCCAAAGCCAGCATTTTACTTAATAAAGAAACACCATGAGCATCAATACTACAAGACATAAGGTGAAAATGCCCACATTCCCTACTACTATTTAACACTTTACCTGAGGAATTAGAAAGTTCTGCATAGCAAAGGAAACAAATGACAGAGTGAAAAGGCAACTTACAGAATGGGAGAAAATATTTGCAAACCACGTCTGATGAGGGGGTTAATAGCCAACATATATAAGGAACTCATCATACAACTCAACAGTGAAATAACAAGGGCAATTAAAAAATGGGCAAAAGACCTAAATAAACATTTCTGAAATGACCAACAGGTACATGAAATGATGCTCAATATCACTAATCATCAGGGAAACGCAAATCAAATCCACAATGAGATATTACCTCATACCTGTTAGAATGGCTATTACCAAAAAGACAAAAGATAACAAGTAGAATGGATAGCAGGGATAGAGAAAACAACCATTGTACACTGTTGCTGGAAATGTAAATTGGTGTAGCCGTTATAAAAAACAGTATGAAGACTCCTCAAAAAATTAGAAATAAAACTACAATATGATCCAGCAAAGCCACTTTGCGTATATAGCCAAAGGAAAAGCAGGATCTCAAAAAGATGTCTGCACTCCCATGTTTGTTGCAGCATTATTCACAATAGCCAAGATGTGGAAACAATCTAAGTGCCATCAAGAGATGAACTGATTAAAAAGATGTGCCAAAAAAATGTATACAAGTGGACACTTTGGTCAGCATTGCTCAAGCAGTAGTTCACCGTAACCAGAAGTGTCTGGACACTGACGGTAACCATTTTGAGCACCTCTTGTAATTGCAGAAGTCAAATGTGACTTGTACTCATCTTTTGCTATTGGTATATACTGAGTATTACAATTTTAACACAGTTTTCTTTTCCTAAAATGTGTATACATTTTTTGGCACCCTCTGTATGTATAAAATATGGAATATTATTCAGCCACGAAAAGGAAGGGCATCCTGCCATTTGCAATAACCTGAATGGACCTTGAAGATGCTATGCTAAGCAAGATAAGTCAGATAAAGAAAGACTAATACTGCATAATATCACTTATATGTGGAATCTTAAAAAGTTGAACTCATAAAAACAGAGAGTAAAATGGTGGTTATCAGGGGCCAGGGGGTGGGGGCAGAAATGTTGTTTAAGAGTACGAACTTGCAATTAGTAGATAAATAAGTCCTGGAGATCTAATCCATAGTATAGTGAATATACACAATATTGTATTATAATAATCAAACATGCCAAGAAACTAGATCTTAATTATTCCCACACAAAAAAGAAATGATAATTATGTGACATGACAGAGGTGCTATCGCTACAATAGCAATCATATTACAATATATAAATGTATCAAATAAAAAAATAAAATTTTTTAAAAAATTTAAAAATAAATTTCTAATCACAGTAAAGACAGGGGAAATACTAAGAAATTCCATGAATGTTCAGATTTCTGAGGCTAACATAACAGAATCAAGAATGGCAAACCTAAAATTTGTGGTAGAAAAAAATGTCACTTATCACTAGAAGTTCTCATTGAATTTATCACCAAGTAGCTGAAGAGACAAATCAATAAAATGCAAAATAAATTTTAGGTGACCTCTTTTTCCTTGAATATAAATGATGAACAATTAGATCTGTCTGATGTGTTAGAATAGCTGGATGTTAGATTACTTGGCTGCTAATACAGTGTATAGTAATAACACTAAAGAAATGAAAAATTTTAAATACAATAAATTTTAAAACTAGGGCCAAAAAGAGTTATGAAATCCCACTAATGTTTCTTGGACCTTCAAATGTTTGGATCTTCAAATGTTTTAAGACCTTCAAAATAATCAGCAGTGTCTGGGTATATGTAGAAAATAATTCAAAGCAGGATCTCTAGGAGATATTTGGACATCCGTGTTCATGGCAGCGCTGTTTACAATAGTCAAGAGGTAGAAGCAACCCAAATGTCTATCAGTGGATGAATGGATAAACAAGACGTGGGGTATTCATACAATAGGATATTATTCAACCTTACAGAAAAAGGAAATCCCATCACATGTCACATGCTACAACATGGACGAAACTTGAGGACATATACTAAGTGAAATAAGTCAGTCACAAAAAGACAAAAACTGTGATTCCACTCATATGAGGTATCTAAAGTAGTCACACTCATAGACACAGAAAGTAGAATGATACTTACCTGCAGCTGGAGGGAGGAGAAAATGGGGAGTTGGTGTTCAATGGGTACAGAGTTTCAGGTTTGCAAGATGAAAAGGTTCTAGAGATCTGCGCATAATGCGAATATACTTAATACAACTAAAATGTCCTCTTAAATATGGTTAAGATGGCAAATTTTATGTTATCTGGTTTTTCTTTTTTGCTATAATTTTTAAAAAGATCAGCCATGGATTTGGTTCACCACAGTTACTGTAGTGATTAAAAATAAAGACTTTATGATAGATCAAAACTGGATCTGAAGCCTGGCTTTACTGCATTCTAGTATTGTGACCCCGAAAACACTGCATGAACTTTTGTGCCTACGCTACTGCCTGTAAAATGGAGACACGTAACAGCCGAGACCTGGAAGACAGATTGTCCAGATTTCTGTTCCATCTGTGCCACTTACTCTTTATAACTTTGTGACAGTTTCTTAAGCATTCTAAGCCTCAGTTTTTAAATGTGTAAAATAGGGATAATAACGTGATATTTTCTTTGTGAGGATAAAATGAGAATGCACTAATAACATATCAGGTACATCATATTCATTCATTAAACAAATATGGTTGACCCTGGAACAACATGAGTTTGAACTGTGTGGGTCCACTTATACGTGGATTTTTTTCAATAAATACTGTCAATGTAGTTTCCCTTCCTTATGATTTTTTTAATAACATTTTCTTTTCTCTAGGTTACTTTATTGTAAGAATATAGTAATATATATATATATATATATATATATATATATATATATATATATATATCATACAAAATATGCATTTGTTGACTCCCTGTGTTATTGGTAAGGTTTCCAGTCCACAGTAGTCTATTAGTAGTTAAGTTTCTGGGAGAGTCAAAGGTTTTATGCAGATTTTTTACTGTGCAGGGGGTGGGGGGAGCGAGGGGTTGGCACCTCTAACTCCTGCGTTGTCTAAGGGTCAACTGTATTTATTAAATACCCAATATGTGTCAGGCACTGTTTTAGGTACTGAGCATAAAGCGGTGACTTACGTTACATCACAGAGCTTAAGAAAGGAATAAAGCAATATGTAAGGAAAGCCAATGTTGGTAAGTGCAATGGGGAAACAAAATGTAAGGGAAGGGAACAAGGAGTATGCAGCTGGTGGTGGGAGAGTGTAGCTGCTTTAAGCAGTTTGATCATGGCAGGCAGGCAGGCCTCTAAGGTGACATTTATGCAGAGTCCTAAATAAAGTGAGGGAATAAACCACAGGTATTCCTGGCAGCTGTGCAAAGGGCCTGAGGGTGAAATAGGCTTGGCAAGATCCAGGAACAGGAAGAAGGACCGTGTAACAGCAGCAGTGAGTGAGGGCGAAAGTGGTAGGAGATGAAGTTAAAGGAGTAACAGGGCCTTGAAATCTATTGTAAGGACTTTGATTTTGATGTTGAGTGAGATGCAGAACTATTGGAAGGTTTTAAGCAGGAGTTACATAAACTGACATGTGTTTAAAGAATCACTGTGGGTCCGGCCCCATGGCTCAGGCAGTTAGAGCTCCATGCAGGTAACTCCGAAGGCTGCTGGTTCGATTCCCACATGGGCCAGTGGGCTCTCAACCACAAGGTCGCCAGTTCAATTCCTCGAGTCCCACAAGGGATGGTGGGCTCCGCCCCCTGCAACTAAGATTGAACACGGCACCTTGAGCTGAGCTGCGCTGAGCTACTGGATGGCTCAGTTGGTTGGAGCGCATCCTCTCAACCACAAGGTTGCTGGTTCGACTCCCGCAAGGGATGGTGGGCTGTGCCCCCTGCAACTAGCAACGGGCAACTGGACCTGGAGCTGAGCTGCGCCCTCCACAACTAAGATTGAAAGGACAACAACTTGAAGCTGAATGGCACCCTCCACAGCTAAGATTGAAAGGACAACAACTTGACTTGGAAAGAAGTCCTGGAAGTACACACTGCTCCCCAATAAAAAAGTCCCGTTCCCCTTCCCCAATAAAATCTTAGAAAAGAAAAGAAAAGAAAAGAAAAGAAAAGAAAAGAAAAGAAAAGAAAAGAAAAGAAAAGAAAAGAAATCACTGTGGCCTCTGTGTTGAAAACACATCTTACAAGCCATTGGTAGTGGCAGGGACTTGATTAAAAAAAAAAAAAAAAAAACAAGTAGCTGCAATTGATACTATATTTTGCCTAATTATTCCTATGCCTTAGCATTACAGTAGAACAGGCATGAAATGTCCAGTAACACCATGTTGACAGTTCCAGCTTGTGGAGAAGATCAGAGTCAGTAAATGCACAGTCGATGTGGATAGAAAAACTGGCCAGTGCTGTAATGACTTATTCTTTGTACTGGGGTTGACTCCAAGGGCTTCTCCTAGGGACAGAAGGAGAAATCGTGCACAATAAAGAAGGGCCCCGAATATTGGCTGGGTGAATGCGCTGACCTGGCATTACGGCCTAGAAGTCTTGCGATAAAAGAGCTAAAAGACATAGATGCCTGATCACTGAGCTGTACACCTGAAGCTGAATAATAATGAATGTCAACTATAATTTTATATATATATATATATATATATATATATATATATATATATATATTCACAAGAAGCGGAGTACAGCATAAGGAATAGAGACAGTGGAAATGTAACGGCTGTGTGCGATGTCAGAGGAGTAGTACATTGGGGTGGGGGGATATCACTGTGTGAGGGGTATAAATGATAAATGTCGAACTATTACATTGTTTTGTACACCTGAAACTAATAATAATTTAAAAATAAGACGTCTAGCTTCAAAAGCAGAAAACAGTCAATGGAAGCTGCTCTGCACCTTCCAAGGGGCTGATTTCCCACCCACCCCCTTCTGTGACATGACAGGCTCCAGGAAACACTGGTGAAAGGTGGTAATATTAGTCTGGTATTTGACTTAGGAAAATTTTTGTCTTCTCAGTTTTTCTTCAGCTACCAGTGAAAAAGCATTACAATTTTTCCTTCGATGAATAAATAACAGAAACACAGAATGAAGCACTCTACCTGTATTTTCCCCATTTTTAAAAACTCAAACTTGTCAAGCAGTCAGTTCCTGCTGCGCAACCCATATGTTCCCTTCTAACTCACAGTGACAGCCAGAATCTGTACAGTGATCTCTGAGGCCCTACATGATGCCTTTCACTTTCTACCCAGGTTCTTTTCTGACAGCGTCGCCTCCTTCCCTCCCTCTCCAGCTCTCTGCTCCAGCCACACTGGCCTCCTTCCTGTCACCCAAACATACTTGGTGTTCTGGGTTGAATAGGGGTCCTCAAAAAGATATGTCCCCTGTGATCTGTAAGTATGGTGCCATTTGGGGGGGAAAAGTTTCTTTGAAGATATAATTAAGTTAAAGATCTTGAGGTGAGATCATTCTGGATTATCCAGGTAGTCCCTAAATCAATGACCCGTATCCTTATAAATTACAGAAGAGAAGACACAATTATACGAAGAAGGCCAAGCCAGAGAGAGACACCGAGGAGAAGGTCACGCGAAGAAGAGTAGAGTGATGCAACCACAAGCGAGGAACCCTCCAGCCACCAGAAGCTGTAAGAGGAAAGGAAGGATTCTCATCTAGAGCCTTTGGAGGGAGTACGGCCCTTTCCACAGCTTGACTTCAGACTTCTGGCCTCCAGAACTGTGAGAAAATTCAATTCTGTTGTTTTAAGCCATCCAGTTTGTGGTAATTTGTTTCGGCACCCACAGGAAACTAATACAATAGATAGTCTCCTGTCTCAGGGCCTTTGCACTTGCTGTTTCCTCTGCCTGAACCAATCTCCCCAGATATTTACATGACTATCTTCATCAATTCCTTTAATCCTTTGTACAAATGTCATCTTCTCAATGAAGTCTTCTCTGACTACTGTGTTTCAAACTGCAACTTGCCTGATATTCCCTATCCCCCGTCCCAGCATTATTTTTTTCAAAACCCCCTCTTAATATATAATTTGCTACTTGAATTTTTATTACCTGCTGTACAGTATTCATTTCTTAGGGATGCCATGACAAGTAACTACAAACTGGGTGGCTCATAACAACAGAAATTTATTTTCTCAAAGTTCTGTAGGATACAAGTTCAAAATCAAATGTCAGCAAGGCCATGCTCCCACGGAAGGCTCTAGGGGAGGATCCTTCCTTGCCTGTTCCTAGCTTCTGGTGGTTGCTGGAAATTCTTGGCATTCCTTGACTTGGATGCACTCCAACCTTTGCCTCTGTTGTCACATGGCATTCTCTGCTTTGCGTTGGTATTTGTGTCCAAATATCCCTCTTCTTACAAGGACACCAGCAACTTGATTAGGGCCCACCCGAATCCAGTACTACCTCATTTTAACTTGATTACACCTACTAAGAATCTACTTCCAACTAAGGAAGTAGGGGGGATTAAGACTACAATATAGCTTTTTGGGAATACAATTCAACCCACAATACCTGTCTCCCTCCACTAGATTGTAAGCTTCATCAGAGCGGGGATTCTTGACTGTAAACCTACAGCAGTGTCGGCCATGAAATAGTCACTCAATAAATATTTGTTGAAAGGACAAGTGAAGGAATCTGTGCTAATGAAATCAGGATGTCTAGTGAGACATAGTCAAATTAGTTGGCTATAGATAAAAATTTGCAAGTTCTTAGAAAGAAATATATGCTATGATATGCACATCTACACCCATAAAAATATCCAGTATATTGACTAATTCATAGAATATATGTTTAAAGGAAAAGTATTACCTTCCCAAAGCAGTCAATGTCACTTATTTGTTTCTAAGCCTCTTATTTTAGATAAACAATAAGTTTTTTCTTGATTTCATGTCACTAACAAATCTTTAGTCTGTAGTTCTCTGCATTCTGCTTCTTTATCTCAAATGAAAGTACTAGTTAATAGGATTTGATCTATTGGTGAACCATTCAGCACCGAAACAGCTGAATACCAAATTTGAATTGCAATATGAGGTTTCCAGGTACAAAAGAGTGTTCTAGCTCTGACACTTATTGAATACTTCACAGCACTAACATAGTTTAAGAGAAAACTCTTTAAAAGATAAATAATTTAAGAGCAAGAGCTCGAGTTTCTATTAATTGCAATGTTCACGGTTCATGCTTTAAATGAAAACCATTAATGACATCGTTATTCAAAGTAGAATCAGTTAAGAAGGCTTGTGTGGGTCTGTATAGCTAATATCAGACATCACTGCCAACCGCTTAAAAAGAGTGACTATTCAAGTCAGTCACCAACTGAGTCCTGACTTTCACAACAGCAGCATGGAAGGTCTCTACTGCCTCAACAATCTTCTTTTAATGAGTTTGAGTTGTGATCATTTCTTCTATGAAACTAAACTCAACATAAGGAAGAAAAGTAATGTAGTAGGTCTTTTCAAATGTCATTTTTAAAATACACTTTTGTCAATATGGATGCTTGGTACATTATTATGAAATACTAAAATATCCTACTGAGGCTTTCTTTTTCCTGGTTTACTATGCTCTTTTGCTGGAGAAGCAGCAGCGCCATCTTCTGGAATAAATGGAATGAGAACTAATTATGGTGTTTGTAAAAAAGTCAGAATCCAGAGAAAAAACAGATCACGTACATGTGCACAGCAAAATGAAAAGCCTGCAAATAAATCTTAGTTGTTAATCATTACAGAAGAAATTAACAAGGAATCAATTTCTGACATCAACAAGGAACAAACCTCTCTTCCAGGAGCAAGACCGTGTGGATAACTCATGCCATTGTGCATTTTTTAATGTAAAAAATATACACAAAAATAACACACAACTTGAGGAAAAACCATGTTCCGCAAACTAACTGGAAAAAAAGTCAATCATGAGATCCCACTAGATTCAAATTGCTTTGCTGTAGGAAATTGGGAGAGATGGATAAAAAAAAATTTGAAATATTCTTCCTGCCTGGTCTTAAAGATGCATATATTATAAAATGAAACAAGAAGCTCACACAAGAAAATTACCACAGCAGACCATACAGCGAGTCACTAAATGGTATAGCCAAGTTGTATCGGGGATAGGTTAGTCAAGGCACCAATCAGAGCAAGCACTGAAACCATCCCTGGGAAACTAAGGTTATGAAGAAAAAAGTGATCATTTCTGAGAGAGCGCTACCCGTGGCTAAATGGATTTGGGGATGGGAGAGGAGCCTCTTGGGGTGGGGCAAAGGTTGTGAAACCTTCACAAAGGGCACAGTCAGTGTGGTAGACAGAATTCTAAGATCTTAGGTCCCTGATACACACTCACCTTCTCCCAGTTATTCAATCAAACACTAATCTGGACAGGAATTTTACAGCGAGTTGATCTTAAGACACGGAGAACTTTGAAGTGGGCCTGATTTAATCAGACGAGCCTTTTAAAAGCACAGAGTTTGCTTTGGCTGGTTGTGGAGGAGGAAGTCAGTGATCCAAAGTGCCCTTGCTGGCTTGAGGATGAAGGAAGCCACATGTCAAGGAACGTTGGTGGCCTCCAGAGCTGAGAGTGGCCTCTGCTGACAGCCAGTAAGAGAATGGAGACCGCAGTCCTACGAGTGTGAGGAACTGACTTCTGCCAACAAGAACGCACTTGGAAGTGGATTTTTCGCCAGCGTCTCCAAATAGAAACTCAGCCTGGTGGACACCCAGTTTCCAACCTGTGATACCCTGAGCCAAGAACCCCGCCATGCCTTACCGGACCCATATAATTGTGAGGTAATAAGTGAGTGTTGTTTTAAATCACTAAGTTTGTCACAGTTTATTATTTAGCAATAGAAAATTAATGGGTAAACTTAAAATTGCTTTCTCAGGGACGTGTTTCCTGCAACCATCCAGCATTTGTATTGACTGAGGGGGTTATATAATTTGCCCTGATCCTCTTACAATGCTTAGTTTCACTTTTTTGTGTGTATTTTTTAAAAGATTTTTTATTAAAATACAGCTAACATACAATATTACATTAGTTTCAGGTGTCCATCAGTTATTCAACAGTTCCCCCCTGGCACTATACAGAGTTATTACCGCATTATTGATTATATTCCCTATGCTGAAGAAGTGATCACCATGATAAGTCCAGCAACCATCTGACACTGTACCACGCTATCACAATATTATGGACCTTCCCCCTTTTAAAATTTTTCAATTAGAGTTGACATTCAATATTATTTTATATTAATTTCAGGTGTATAGCACAGTGGTTAAACATTTATATAATTTAGGAAGTAATCCCCCTGACTAGTACCCACCTGGCACTACACATTTTTGTTACCATATTATTGATTATATTCCCTATGCTTTACATCCCCATGACTATTTTTAACTACCAATTTATATTTCTTTTTTTTTTCAGGTTTTAAAACTTTCATTTGCATTATTAAAAAATTGTGCATTCCAATAATTAAAATCATTTTAACAAAACAAATGGCACTCTGATTAAACTGCACTTTATAGCGTGCAGGACACCTTGGACCAGCTTGGTGTTTACTCTAGATTTCACTGTCATCCCACCCAGCTTCTGCCTTCACCAACACGCAAGTTCTTTTCCTTCCCTGCCAGCCAGCCAGGCATAAGGGAGAGGCACGTGTGTCCTTTGTTGTCAGTAATTCTCTAATGTGAAAAGGGGCTGCATAGTCATTTTCAACTTGATCCAACCTCTTTGCATCATACAAAGTTAAACAGCCAAAAGAAGTAAAATAAGAAGGAAATGCTTGTGGAACGTACAGTGTGTACTGGAGGTGCGTGCCTCATTATGATTCAGCTGTTTGCTTCTCCGTTCAGTCGTTTCTTTTGAAGGCAGTGGATTTTTCTCTTGCGTTTCTGTCTTCTTCAATTTCGACTCATTGAATTTCTTAATCTCAGCCATATAGGGTTTGTCAGACATGGTTGCAAAGGAAGTGGAGCATGGCGAGCGAACTAGTGGAGTCTGATCTGCTTAGTGGAGGTCGTGGAGTCCCAATTTATATTTCTTAATCTCTTCACCTTTTTCACCCTGCCCTTGACCCCCCTCCCATCTATCACCATGACAGATCCAGTACCCATCTGACACCATACATAGTTACTACAATACTGCTGACTGTATTCCTTATGCTGTACCCTACATCCCCATAACTACTGCCTAACAACCAATTTGTACTTCTTAATCCCTTCCCCTTTTCATCCACCCCCAACTCCCCTCCCATCTGGCAACCATCAAAATGTTCTCTGTATCTATGAGTTTGTTTCTATTTCATTTGTTTGTTTATTTTGTTCTTTAGATTTCAATTGTATGTGAAATCATATGACATTTGTCTTTTGCTGTCTGGTTTATACCACTCAGCACAATACCTTCTAGGTTCATCTGTGTTGTTGCAGATGGCAAGATCTCCTTCTGTTTTACGGGTGAGTAATAGTCCATTGTACATATGTACCACCTCTTCTTTATCCATTCATCCATTCAGGGACACCCAGGTTGCCTTCATATCTTGGCTTATGTAAATAATGCTGCAATGAACATATGGATGCACACGTCCCCTCAAAGTAGCATTTTGGGTTTGTTTGGATAAATACCCAGAAGTGGGATTACTGGGTCCTTCTTTGTCTGTTGCTATAGCCTTTGTTTTAAAGTCTATTTTGTCTGGTATAAGTATTGCTACCCTAGATGTTTGTTTGTTTCCATTTTCATGAACTATCTTTTTCCATCCCTTTACTTTCAGTCTGTATGTGTGTCTTTAGATCTGAAGTGCATCTCTTGTAGGCAGCGTACGTAAGGGTCTTGTTTTCTTATCCACTCAGCTCTTCTGTCTTTTGATTGGAGCATTTAAGCCATTTCCATTGAAAGTAATTGTTAATAGGTATGTTTTTGGCAATGGCAATAGGTTTTTGACATTTTATTATTCATATTTTTTTTTATTTTCATCTTAAAGAAGTCCCTCTAACATTCCTTGTAATACTGGTTTGGTGGTGATGAACTCCTTTAGCTTTTTCTTATCTGGGCAGCTCTTTATCTGTCTTTCACTTCTAAATGACAGTTTTGCTGGGTAGAGTAATCTTGGTTGTAGGAGTTTCACTTTTGAATAAATATTTTGGGACACATTAATAGATTAATGCCTTGTCAGATACCAAGTTGTCAGCTTTCTGAATGAGCCTACATCATTAATTCACACTCAAGTGCCTTCATGTCTACCAGTAACTGGGAGTGAAAATCAAAATATTTCAGGTGTCACCTCAGTAAACTTTAATGAAAAAAGAAAAAAGAAAGTCAAAATATTGAATAGCTGGTATTGCATAGGCATGGACCAATCATTCAGATGCCCAATCTATCAGAAAGGCTGCTAGCTGGTTACCATACTGGCACTGGCAGAATATCCCCTCTGCTAAAAACCGTTTTCCTGGCAGGAAATAGGCAAGAACAATGGTGTGAAAATGGTATACCATCTTGAGAGGCAGGAAACAAGACAGCTGTGCAAAACTTACTTTATCTAAGAGTCGTCCCTCCTTAGCTTCTTGAAGGTGCAGTTCTCACTCTCAACAGCTTCTTCCCTCAGGTTGTCAGATTTAGGTAAACAAAATAACATGGAACTGAGCTAAGTTTGAATTTCAGATTATCAATGAATAATTACTTAATATACAGGGTGCCAAAATAATGTATACACATGACTTGTATTCATCTTTTGTTATTGGTATATATTGAGTACTACAATTTTAATACAGGTTTTTCCTTTCTTAAAATGTGTATACATTGTTTTCGCACTCACTGTATATATGGGTGAAAAATATTGCATGGACCCAATGTAGACAGGTTTACTCCCAGACAACCACTAAATATTGCATGAGACATATTTATACAGAAAAAATATCTGAAATTCACATTTAACCGAGCATTCTGTATTTTGTTGACCAACTGTATTCATCTTTGTCTTCTCTTCCTTCTTACACAGGTCATTTTTTACTTAAAATAGATCTAAGTTTTGGGTCCTTCTCTCTACAAAGATATATTACAACAACAACTCACATCTTCTCCCATCCTTGTATCTGGGCACTGTAACTTTGTAGATCATCCTCATAGAGAGTATATTTGCCTACCCTTTGATTTTGATTTCAGCCACGTCACTTGCTTTGACCAATAGAACAGGGCAGACATGACAGTGTGCCGTTTCCAAGCTTGAGCAATAAGTAAACTGGCAGGCGTCTCCATTTGCCCACTTGCATCACCTTGAGTCCCAGGAGGAGGATGCAGCCACCCAAGCTGAGCCCAATCTAGACCAGTTTACTCGCAGCCAATCACCAGACTCATGAACGAAATACAAGCATACCTCAGAGATATTGCAGGCTTGGGTCCAGACCACTTTATTAGTGAGTATCTCAATAGAGCGAGTCATAATATTTTTGCTGGTGGAGAGTCTTGCCTTCAATTTGTAAAGAAGTGCAACAGCTATGAAGTGCAATAAAGTGAAGAACAATAAAACGAGGTATGCCTGTAAATGCATATTGGTTGTTTGCCTGGGAGATTTTGTGGTCACTTGTTACACAGCGCTATTGTTATCATAGGTAACTCACCCTTCCCTTCCCACTTCATGGTTAAGGTGTTAAAAGAGAAGTTCAATAACCACAATACTGGCTGGTTTTAAGAAGCCACAAAAGGAAGAAAAGAAAATCAATCCCTCCTTATCCATGTAAGAATAAATTATATTACCCCTTTGGCTCCTTCAGGTACTTTGGGAGAATCCCAGTGAAAGCACTAAGAGAAGGGAAACTGATTGAACTTCATGCTAATGCTCCGAGAGTTATTGTCCCTCATGTCCCTATTTCAGTTCAAACTGGCATGCTGAGCTTTATTGAGAATTACAGTGTTGGGAGGGAGGATTTGATAAAGCTTGTGTAGCATTACTTTCCTGGAATTCTAGGTGTGCTTTTTTTTTTTCTTTTTACCTGGTGTCTATCTGAATCAAGCACTTCTGATTTTCTGTATTCAGCTAAGGATTAGAGCTAAATAACTTTATTAAAGGCCAGTGAACTGTAGTTCAATTCTCTCACACACAGATATATTTTCCTACGTATGTGAAGGCTTTAACATACATAAACACCCCCGCAGTTTGATTTCTTTTCCAGTACACTTTCTAAGAGTGTGTGTAGTTGAGCATTTATCTTTGATGTGATTGATACTGTAGTAGATACTCAGTGAATCTCTATGCCACACAGTCTTTCAATTACAGATTGAAGTAATAGCTTGTACAGGTTCATTTGACTTTTATGGCACAGAATAAACTGTGAATCTAACTGGATGGTTCAAAGACTGATAATGGAATATTGGTCCATGTATTTCTGGGGTGTCACCTCTCCAAGTTCATCTGGATATCATCACCCAAAGTATCTTGGAAGCTCGTTTATGCAGCATTCTACCAACTGAACATCTCTATTAATCAGCTCTTCTTCTCTTTGCCACAGTAATGATTGCTGCATATCTTACAAGACCCTAAAATGCCTCCTCGCCAGTAACATTAAATTATATCCAGTGTAGTTTTTGTGCTACGCATATGTTACTGAACTTCAGTGCCCCTAACATTGGAGATCATTCATGGTGCATACAGCAGCAGTCAATTTGCTTCATTAGGACAAGCTGGTCTTTCTTTCACCCTATGGATAACAGAGTTTACTGAGGCTACATCATCTCAAAGGGTCATTTGTATTTGCTTCCAGGAAAGAAAGATCTACTGCTCTCTGGGGAGTCCTCACAAGCATGAGTGCAGCTGGGAGGCCTGTTATACATTAGGGACACTAGGATCCTCTTAAAGGAATGCTTTGCTTCTCAAGGTTGATCTGCAGGGCAACAGTATCAGTATCACGTGGAAACGTAAAAATGCAGGAGCTCAGGACCCCTCAGACCTACTGATTCAGAATTTTACCAAAATCCCCAGATGATGCCCATGAACATTGGAGTTCAAGAAGTATAGCTCAGTATATGTTGGGTTACCATCCTGCCGTCACTGTAAGCAGCAAGATGCACTCGAGGGTTTCTAGCTGGACACTTAGGTAAGGTACCCAACTCTTCTGAGGCTAAAATTCCCTGATGAAATGAGCTTCCCACAGCCCATGTCTCCAAGTTATAAATATTAAATAAGGTCATACATCTTAAAACCATAAAGGACCTACCGTGTTTCCCCGAAAATAAAACCTAGCCAAACCATCAGCTTTAATGCGTCTTTTGGAGCAAAAATTAATATAAGACCCGGTATAATATAATATAATAAATATAATATAATAAATAAAATATAATATAATACCGGGTATAACATAATATAATATAATACTGGATCTTATATTAATTTTTGTTCCAAAAGACACATTAGAGCTGATGGTCTGGCTAGGTCTTATTTTCGGGGAAACAGAATATAGAAATGTTAGCTCTTGCTACTTTTTTTTTGTTTTGTTTTCTTGCTACTTTTCAATGAGTGTGTCCTCATTTTTTTATTCCTGGTGGAGTGTTCAAAAAGAATCATAATGATAGCTACCACTGATTAAGTGCTTGTCGTGTGCCAGGTGCTTTTCTAGTGTTTTACATAACAACCCCAAGATGTAGAGTTTACTGCCCCCATTGTATAGGAGAGAGAACTAAGACATGACTCAAACCCAGGCTATGTTCTCCAGAGCCATTGTGTTTGGCCCTCCCCCCAAATTACTGCTCATTTTGATACACTTAAATATTTTGCATGTCAGTCTAAAGTATGGTTGGCCTCTCTGTGCTTTCACTTGTGTGTCACCTGACACGCACATGAAAATATCAATCTGAAGCCTCTACCCTGGAGATACGGATGCCAGAGATCTGGGGTCGGGCTTAGGAACTGATACTTTTAAGAAGCACCCAGGGGACTTTTGTGATCTCTCAGGTTCTTAAAAATACTGCTCCAAATTAGGGTCCCCTATTCAGAACCAGCTGTGGTGGCAGGGTGACAGCGCACCGGTAGTCTCGTTAATGTCAATGCCATTTCCATATGCACATTCTGAGCACCCAGCCCACAAAGGGCAAAGCCCAGCTCTCATTTGGCTTGCTGCGGAGCTTCCCTAGCTCTCATGTTTTCCTTGGTAACAGGCCAGGGTGGACATAGCCTCATCTGCCTTTTAAATGAACTGAAGCCACCAAGACTTTCTTACACAGATGCTGGAATGAATGTGCTCATACTAAGACAGCTCTCTCTCATTTCCTTTGTCATTCCTTCTGCCCCGGCCCTGGAATAAAATTTAAATCAAATTGCGTGTTCAGCTTTATTCCTGGCATACCCTTTGGTGCTCAGGTCCCCAAACTATGTTTGTACCTGAGCAGATAGCAATCTCATTCCACAACACAGGACTTTCTATATCTGAACCTACATTACATTTTCAGTTCCTAGTCTGTCATTAGATAGAAATTGAAATGCCAGGAAATTCCCCAAAGGTAGGTGGCCTGCAGTGACAAGGTGTTGGGCTGGGTGCAATAAGTGCCTCATGGTTTCTACTGTGAGGTCCAACTTGTCATCTGTGTGTGTGTGTGTGTGTGGTCTGTCCATGCAGGTCACTGTTTGAATTCCTTGTCACAACCACAAGGCCTCTTCAGATGCCATCTACCACACACACACACACACACACACACACACACACACACACACACATTCTAAGAACCTAGCCCATGCTGTCTGTGCCGGGTTCATATTCTGGCACATGGAACATATTCTGTGGCTCTTGCCCTGCATTGGGCACCAGAAAACTCTGTGATGTGTCACTTATCTACAATCTATACCCCACAGCTATGTCTCCTGCTTTCCTATGCTCTCTCCAGGAAAGGGAGGAGATAGACATGAACAAGTATCCTGTCCTTGGATATCATAAACCTAACTCAAGATTTTAGTGGAAAGTAGGGATCAGTAGGTCCCAAGGCCCTTTCCCATGGAACCCCCAAACCAAGCTTTTCTGCCACCACTCTGCCTCTCCTTGCCTCATTTTGGGCATCTATCTAATCTTGAGTGGAGGAAAGACTTGTCTATATGACTTACTAATTTTTCCAAAATGTTTGTTTATGCCCTGGATTTCTTCATCCTCTCTAAAATTTAAGCTTTTTGAATCCAAACACCAAAGAACTGACTTCTGCTGTCTGCTATGAATACAGTTAATCATTTAACCTAACTGTCCAAACACAGGAGAGTGTAAGGATAAGAGTAAATACAAGGGAACAAAACATCGACTGACATTTCAAAAATATTATTCTGCTACACAATTATTCTTGAAATATGAAGGAACTGAATATCCTCCCCAACCCATGACCAGCCACAGTGAAAGAAGCAGTAGTGACATGACATAGAACATAGAAATTGCATGATCAGATCAAATGAGGATGCGGCATCCACAATGTCAAACAAACTCTACCATGCCACTCAGTATTTAATTTTGCCTTCTGAAAAAAAAAAATAGACAAAGCAACCGTTTCTTGATGCCTTCGATTAGGTTGCTAAGAAAGAACTTGTAATTTGACCCAAATTTTCCCCTTGTCCCCCTCCCCCGATTCAAGCCGTTCACCCACAGCAGCTCAGGCCAGCATAGGTAGCCCATGGCAGCGCACAGCAGCCCAGCTCCAGGTTGAGTTTAGGAGCACAGCGCTCTAACCACCTGAGCCACACGGCCGCCCATTGATCCAAATTTGAGAAGCACATACACATGAAACAGAATAGGGAACATGAAGGGAAGGGTCGATTCCCTGTCTGGTTGGTCAAATTACCCTTGGCAATAACAATAGCTGATATCTATTGAGAACTTACTATGGGTCAGGTACTCAGTGGCGTCCTTCACATTCATCACCTCCTTGTTTTTTCCACAGCAGCCCAATGATCTCATTATTATTATATGCCTTCTTTTTCAGATGAGAAACTTAACTAGTTGGTAGAAGTGGTGGGTCTCAAAGATAATTTTTTAGGAAACCCCAAATTAAATTCACAACAAGCATGTTCTATTGCAAAGGAGGGAGTAATGGACACCACAACCAGACTGTACTCTCATTTAATGGGGTATTAGGTCTGACTTTGCCTCTATAAGAGCAAGGCCTGTATGAATCGACCAGACAAGCACAACGTACATGTTTACAGAGCTATGTATTATCACCTGCTCTACCACTTCTATAATCTGGAGATATTTATTTAACCTGGGAATGATGTATGTGGACACTCCTTTCCCTTTTGAGAGCAGTAGATGAAGTAGACATTAGTAGGCACAAAACATAGGTTTCAGATTAAAACAACATTGTGATATAATAAATAATCTGTAATTTAAATCTAAAGTTGAGATTTGAAGATATCTAACCTATTTGAGGTACCTCTTCCAAGTAAGTCTCAGACCTATAAATAAATGTAAACTAGACCCAGAAAGACAAGTCCATATAAGCTGAACAAAGGCTAAGAAAAATTCAAGTTAAATATCAAATGTTTATGTTATATATCTGCTCATTTCATCTATACTAATACAGCTTTGTAAAAATTTTAATTGTATTATATAGTTGCCCCTTGAACAATATGGGGGTTACAGGCACAGACCCCCCACACAGTTGAAAAATCCATGTATAACTTTTGACTCTTCAAAACCTTAACTACTAATAGCCTACAGTTGACCAGAAGCCTTACTGAAAACATAAACAGTTAATTAACACATATTTTGTATGTTATACATATTATATACTATATTCTTACAATAAAGTAAGCTAGAGAAAAGAAAACATTATTACAAAAATCATAAGAAAAAGGAACTACATTTATAGTACTGTACGTATTTATTGAAAAAAAAACCACACGTAAGTGGACCCACGCAGTTCCAATCCATGTTGTTCAAGGGTCAGCTGTATTTTAATTCCTCAACTATCATTGCATTCATAATATCATGCCAGCTTCCTCTTTTATTGACAACTATTTTCGCTCCAGAAGCTATCACCATTACATCACAATTACCTGTGTACGGCGTTGAATCCTGTCAGAATGGGGGGAGGTCTCTAATCCAGTTCCAGGCTCCTTTGTCTCTGGCTGTAACCTTTGCTTTTGATCAAATACTCCTTATGGGGACTAAATGGCTCTTTTGTAACACATAAAGAAACACAATTTATGCTTAATTGGAAAAATATGAACTAATGCTTAAGAGTCACCTACCACAGGCCACAGGGCCCATGGTGCTCGGTAATGGCAGTGCTTCAGCCCCTCACACACAGCATGAGCTTCTTTCATAGCTCTGGTATCCTACATTTCCACTCTACTTGCTGAGCAGAAAAGATCTCCATAAGAACACTTCATTTCCCTGGCCAAAAAGACTTTATAATTATAAAGTAACTAGTTGCCTTGTGTCACACTTAAAGTGCTTTAAGAACTTGTGTTGCCTTAAAAACAAGTCCTTTCAATTTTGATGTGAACTTCTTGGGTTTCAATCACCCAGTTCCTGTTCTCTCTCCCACCTTCTTCCCCATGGTCTCTCCCCTTCTAATGACTTTCCTACAGGAGAAATATAACAGTCCCATATTTAATTACCCAATACTCATTTCAAAGAAATGTTACGGTAATTTAGTCATCACTGAGACCTAAACAGAGCAACATCTTACAGCTTAACAGGACCCGAGGAATTAACCCCCTTGATTATTTTATAGGCTTTCAAATTTCCTCCAAGAAGAGAATGTGGTCTTTTTTTTTTTCTTTTTCTGTTTACTGGTGTTTAGTCTTTTTGGTTTTTTAAGTGGATTCATAATTCTTTCTAAAAAGCTGTCTTCCATCTTTCTTATTCTCACTGCAAGGATGCACTGCTCACAACATCTCAACTAGCTAGAGACACATGAATTTCAAAGGTTGAATAACATAACCCTCTCATTTTACAAACATGGGGCTTGATATCCAAGGAATGACGTCATCACGGTACCTCAAAGCCACGGTATCTCTTACTTTTCTTCTGAGGTCTATCCAAATAACTAATTTTGTTTTCTTAATTCTACTATCCAATATCCCATATCAGACTCCCAAATGACATCTTTAACGTATTTAATGAACATGTGCAATTATTAGTTTAATGGACTTTAACTTCCCCAATGAAGCATACACAAAATACTTGCTCACATGAATAGACAACACATTCTCATTGGGGTAAACAACCATGCAATTACAGCCATTAACACAGAATTTGCTTTTTAAAAATCTTTAGGGCCAAAGTGACTTTGTAATCTGCAACATTCACTAGCTAAGCTACAATTCCATATACCCTGACAAACTACTACCCACGGTTCTTAAAAGGAAGTGTCAGAATTAGTCCCTTGCGTCAGTCAATACCCATTTTCTCAGTTCTATAGCAATTTCATAAAAATGTGGGGTGTTCGTATGGTTTATAGGTTACATTCAGGGAAATGAAAAATATTATTTTTTCCAAAAATATAGCCCTTCAGAGGCTAACAATTGAAGGGCACTGTGTGTGGAGATGGCTTCTGAAAGGGGATTGAACTATGGTTGGGTGGAAATGCAATACTTTGGCCAAAAGTTGAAAAACTGCTGGCTGTTTTAACCTCTGTCATGTGGAAGTAGTCTGGCTCCAACTGTAGATCATTTAAAACTATAAAAACTTCTTCTTCAATAATACCAGCAAGGCTCATTAACCCCTCCAAAAGTCTCAACTATTCCATTTTCTACACACAATATTTTACTGGAGAGCTGAATAGATATTATTTTAAGAAATGAAAGTACTTCCTTTCCTCAGAAGATTATTAAATATAATAGCATACTCAAAAATTCAATAGCTACTCCCATGCATTAAGAATAACCAAAATGATTTGTCCATTTATTTATTAACTATTTATTAAGTGTCTACTCTATTCCAGACTCCATTCTTACTGTTGCGGAACAATTGATAGTGGTAAACTACATAACGTTCTTGCCCTCATTTGAATCCATTTGCTTTGCAATTTGACAAAGAA
Source organism: Rhinolophus sinicus (assembly GCF_036562045.2). NCBI lineage: Eukaryota > Metazoa > Chordata > Mammalia > Chiroptera > Rhinolophidae > Rhinolophus > Rhinolophus sinicus. Next base: position 20,135,635 of record NC_133768.1, on the reverse strand, counting down.
CTCCCCCGCCCCACTTCTGGGCAGAAGGCCCTGTTATAAAAGTAGTCTCAATCAAGAAGTAATGTGTGAGAATACTCTAGGTTTTTATCCTAATATGCATTATGGTTCCCAATCTCAACATTAATATAGTCACTGTTCCCTTCTCCTTTGACTGTAAATTTGGCTGACAATTAGCTTCTCCTTATTTGGAATTCTAACATGCAATTGCCCCTACAGAGCTCATTAGGACTCTTGCTCAAGTTACATACATTCTGGTTCAGAGTTGGCATATTTTCTAACATTACAAGTATGCCTTATTAAGCAGAATCTTGCTGAAAGAGGCAGATACCAATTTTCTTCCTCATTTTTATAAGAGAAAAAGAAGACACTATTGAATTTCAAAAACAAAGGCTTCAAGCATTCTGTGAAAATGTAAAACCAGCCTATACTAGTGGCCATAATTTCTGACTATTACAGCAAGCACACTATGAAATACTTAGAAGGTTTTCTTCATCAACATTAGACATTGAAATGAACTGTGTTCACTAAAGATCTAACAAGGACATGTTTTTTGTAAACATGAATATGGGCTTATTGTTTAATGAAAATAAGTAATTGATATGAAATTAAAGAGGCAAAATTAATCTATGGCTATAAAAATCAGAACAGTGGTTGCCATGGGTTGTGTGAATGGACTGGAAAGGGGCATGAGGGAACATTCAGAGGTGGTATAAAGTTTACATCATTGTTGGGGTTTTGGATAAGTGGGTGCATACGTTTGTCAAAACTCATTGACTAGTTCAATTAAGACCTGTTTGTTTCACTCTATGTAAATTTTACCTGAATTTAAAAATTAAAACATAATAAGAGAATTTAATATTTAAGGGGGAAATTGTAGTCAAAATTACACTTTAAGGAAGAATGAATTCAGACATTCAAGAAAGGTTCAGGAACAGTTTCCTGGAGAAATAGCAACCAATTAGAGGTTTGAAGGATGATCATGAACTAGAGAATGAACGAGGAGATAGAGGCTGTTCTAGGAGTTGAGGGAGGAACAGATACCAAGATATGGCTTAGGTGAGACATGATGATAAAAGAGGCTGAAAGGTACACAAAAGCCAAGTTATGGAGGGTTTTAATTTAGACTTCATCCTGAAAAAAATTTGGAGGAAGTTTGGAATATTTTAAACTGACGACTGATACATGTGGGTCTGACAATTAAGTTCACGAACTTGTTGTAATGCTGTTACTAACCTTGTTTTGGTATCAGAGGGATTATGCATCAAGAATTTGTACCAACTGGACAAACACTTAACCAAGTTGACTGTTTGGAAGTGCTGAAAAGGCTGCGTGAAAAAGTTAGAGGACCTGAACTTTTCACCAACAATTCATGGCTCTTGCATCACGACAATGCACCAGCTCACACGGCACTGTCTGTGAGGGAGTTTTTAGCCAGTAAACAAATCACTGTATTGGAACACCCTCCCTACTCACCCGATCTGGTCCCCAATGACTTCTTTCTTTATCTGAAGATAAAGGAAATATTGAAAGAAAGACATTTGGATGACATTCAGGACATCAAGGGTAATACGAGGACAGCTCTGATGGCCATTCCAGAAAAAGAGTTCCAAAACTACTCTGAAGGGTGGGCTAGGCACTGGTGTATAGTTTCCCAAGGGGAGTACTTCTAAGGTGACTGTTGTGATATTCAGCCATGAGAGGTATGTAGCACTTTTTCTAGGATGAGTTCACAAACTTAATTGTCCAACCGCAAACATGTGTGTGTATATATGCGTGTTCTCTCTCTCTCTCTCCTTTTCTTTCTCTCTCTCCAAGCAACGTGAAGAATAGATGAAAGGAGTTCAAGTCAGCAGGTCTGTATAAAACCTTTAACTGGCTATTTCCTAATCCAGGTGAGAAATTGAGACCCTCAACTAAAGCAATAGCAACAGGCATGGAGACATGGTGATGGGACAAATACAGAAGTTGTTAGTAAGGATAACATTTGATGGAATTTGGTGACTTATGAAGAAGAAGGTGGGGGATTAGGAGGAGTTATGGATATTGACCATATTTCTGGTTTGGGCAACTGGGGGGATGATTGTGTTGAGGTAGAGCATGAAGGAGGAGTGGATATTGAAGTGCGGGAAGTTGAGTTCTCTCTGCCCATCATATTGTAGGTGCCTAAAAGACACCCAAGTAGGCTACGGTGACCCTGTTTACAGATTTGCCCGCGACAGTTTTTGTTTATGATTCTTGCCCCAGAAAAAAAAAAAATTAATAGCACTGCCTTTCACTCCCCCAAAATGTTCCAGTTTCACCAATAAATTATATGGGCACCTGGTCAGACGGGACAAGTCTTAGGCCATTTGTGTTCAATTTAGAGACAAGATTCTTGGTGTCATCAGTACACAGTAGTAGGGAAAGCAAAGTTAAAGGTTGGGATCATCCAAACAGAGACTGTAATCGAACCTGAGAGACACCAACACCAAGAGAAAGGTGAAGAAGAGGGCCCCAAAAAGAAGAGAATAGCAAAAACTATCTAAAGAGTTAGGGGGAAAAACTGGAAAAGAATATTATTCTGGAAACCAAGAGAAGATTTGTTCCAGTGATTCTCTCCAGCTCCTCATAGGAGGAGCACTTTGCACTGTGCTTAGAGAGCACCAGTGCCTACTACAGAACCGTCTGTGTACAAAGCACTCAGTAGATGTCTGATGATTAATTACTGGAAAGATGCAATTTCTGTTCTTAAGTGGCAACTACTCTCATAGAAGCACAGCCCAAAAATGTGAAATTCTTTTAAAATAAAACTTTCATTTCAGGAGCTATGATACAAATCAATTCTCCTTTCTGAAACAGAGTACACATTATAGCTCAACATTTTATTCTGTGTGTGATTCTTTCTTGCTTCAGTGATATACAAGGAAATATGTCTTTCTCCATAATTCCCTCAAATACTGTCTTCTCTTAGCTTTTACTGCTCTGTATCATCTTTGAGTGTAGAGATTTCAATTTTATAAGTATTGCCCTTCCTATTGTTTATGTGTGTCGAACAAGTGGAATTATTTCACCTTTATAATTCTGACATTTTTCTGCCATTTCTGCTGCTTCTTCCTGAAAACAAAAACAGCAACCAAAATCTCCTACAAAGAAAATGCTAATCTCTTGGCAAAATCTACAAGTAAACTGCTGTCCGTCCATAAATATAAAATGTACATAAAGATTGGCATAAAGAAAAAATGTAAAGAGTGATATAGCTAACGAAAACTTTTCCCTCTAACTAAAACTGTCAAAAAATGAAAAGTCAAAGTTTTACTTGACAAGGTTTATATATACAACCCTAAACACTCCCATGAGGAATAATTTACATAAATCTTCTAAGATTTGGGAGCTTATCATAATTCAGAATGTAAATTGTTATTCCACAGTCTAAATCTTAAGTAACATTTATCTGCAATCAATAGCTTGTCTGTGCTGATAGCAACCAAAAGAGAAAAATAAGAGAAAAAAAGGACAGGTTGCCTACTACTAACATGAAACATAACGGACATAGTTTCTGGCAAATCTGTGGCATTGAAACTGGTATACAGCAAATTCCCAATAAATGTCAGTTTCCTTCCTTTTCAGAAGAAGTAAGAATGCTTCTGAAAATAATGAGAAGAATCTGGTTGGTTTACCGGGCTCATGTGAATGATCCAGAATGAGCAATGTGACTGGTGCCATGCTCATAAGGGGTGAGCAGTCATAAGCCCAAAGCACTGAAGAGGAAACCTACCCATATGCATCTGTCTGGATTATGATATGACCACCATAACATGCATACCTCCCCTTTTGTATCAATTTTGAATGTATTTAATATAGAGTTTGTTCTAGAGTTTGCTGTATGCTGGTGTGGCATCTTTTACTAGGCTCAATACAATATTATCTAACTCTGGCCCACTTTACATCCACACCATAGACTGAGTTTCATGATAGACAGCTTTCAGCAACCTTGTCCCACAGAGGTGGTCAAAACAGAAAAAAAAAAAAAAGGAAGAAAAGATATTTGGACCATTCTGTAGCAATATCTCTACTTTTTAACCAGTAGCCTGTCATTATGAAAGGTTGAGGAAAGTTAATCTGCTCTCTTTCAAAACAGATCAGAAAAGAAAACTAAAATACGAAGAACAACCTAGATGATGACAGTAATTCTGGGACTAGATTTTGAGAAACATGGTACATAGGTAATTTAATCTATTCTTCAGGTGTACTTGTAGCTTATTTTAATATAGTTACTGATAGTTACCAGATCCAGACTGGTGTTTCCTTCCATTAATTTTAATGAAGCTTTACAAAGGTAGTCTAAAAACAGTGACAACACAGTATGTGATTTTGATATTTAACTTAGTACAATCTCCTCCATTATATTACAAATTAGTTTAGACATGATATTTCTGACTTAAATTCTGAAAATTGAAATTAATTCAATGAAATTGCATGGCTAAGCTAAACTTTCAGTCTTCTGAGTAATGATCATAATTGGAATAGTCTGGAAATGGAAAAGTTTTAAGTTGCAAAGCTAGATGATAATATTTTGAGATATTAATGGAGGGTTTTTTCCATGTAAATTTCCTCGAGCCTGTTACTTTTCCCTCCATCATTCAGCATCCTTAAAGAGAGAATGAATACAGTCAAGAAGTTAATTGAGCTTCTGAAAAAAATAAAAATGAAAACAGACAAATAGCAGAGACGATGTTTTGGAAAGCGATGGTTTTCAATCTCAAGAGCCATGAACTTGAGAGAAGGCAAATTGTTTTGATTGTTCTTTTACTATAAAGACTTGTCAGGCATATTAAGACCCAAATGTTTAGAGGGCTGAGACTGAAGTAGTAGAGAATCAAAAAATGAGGGAAGTTGTGCAGGCATATGGACTCAAGGAGTCCTCCCATTTGATCATGTATTTATTCAACTAACTTCTCTGGGGGCTTATTGTGTTCCAGACACTGGCCACAGTGCTGGAGATACAGCAATAATTAAAATAGGCAAAAAGCCCTCTCTCAAAGATAATACTTTGTAATTGATAGAGATGGACAAAAATTGAGATAACGCCGTAAAATGTTTAGTGTGTTATGTGGTGATAATTATGAAGTTAAATGTAGTACAGGAGTAGCTCAAAATCAGCCAAAATAAAAAAATAAAAAAATGGAAAACTAAAAGGAATCTGTATCGGGATAAGGTGAACACAGAGTATGCAGCCATCATGATCAAACGCCATCCTAGGAAATTTAGACTCCCAATTGTAGATCTAAACAAAGGGCTTGATGTTCAACAACCTGGTGGACTAAAGTACATTAGAACGAGGTGAGCAAGGATAGGATTTTTCAGACCAATCTAAGGCTTCTCCCCCAATGCCAGTGTAGTAAATTGATTGCTAAAAAATGGTGGGGTGGCTGGTTAGCTCAGTTGGTTGGAGCAGGATACTTGTAGCACCAGGGTTGCCGGTTCGATCCCCACATGGGCCAATGTGAGTTGCACCCTCCACAACTAGGTTGAAACAACTACTTGACTTGGAGCTGATGGGTCCTGGAAAAACACACTTAAAATAAAGAAAAGTTTAAAAAAATGGTTACAATACTTCACCCCTCTCTGTATTTATACTCTTTGCAATGTGACTTTGTAGCGACTCCCATCAAGTGGTGATACTTATTTTCCCAACTCTTGAAACTGGTCTGACCTTTTCATTGACTTTAGCCAATAGAATGAAGTGCAGCGGAGGTGTGTGAGTTCTGAGCCTGAGCATCAAGAGGCTATGTGCTCTTCCACATATTCTTTGGAACTCTGCCACTGTCACCTACACAGGGCTACCCTGGGGGAGGGGAAAGGATCACTTGTAGGAGAGCCCAGCTCTCTCAGTGAAAGTTATCCAAGACCAGACTACTAACAGAAGAACACCAGACATCTGTGAGTGAGCCCCAGGCAAGGCAGCAGGGCTGCAGATATGTAAATGAATCCAGCTGAGACCATAAGAAACACCTAGCTGATGACTTGTGAGCAATAAGACATGTTTATTGTATAAGCCTCTGAGTTTTGGGGTGGCTTATTTCACAGTGATAGCTAACAGACCTAACCAGGGAAATGTATGAATTCTGTGTAAATCCTCCAAGGCCTTACAATATCCCTGGGTAGAAGTGAGAAGAATAGGAAAATGGAAAATATTACATTGAGTTTAAATCCTGAGTTAACCACATTTAAATCTGGAAGCAATTAAGTTACTTTTGATTGGAAAATTGGTAGAAATGGGGTTTGTGAACTGAAGTTCAGGATGAAAGAAAGTCACACGCACATCTGAGATGCAATTGTAAATTATAAACTGATTATACTTCTGCTAAAATAATTTCAGTTATACTAGTGAGGCAGCTGCTCCAGAGAAATCAATGTTGTCATTAGTCAGCCATGCCCTTCAGGGACCACAGCACCTGGTATGCCTCACAGTTTCTGAATCAAAAATTAATTATTTCAAGAAATCTGTTACTGTTGTTTCCATAGCACATTATTTCATTTTAAAAATTGAGAGTATTCTTTCTGTATACAATGGGTAGCTTCTGAAAGCCAAGTGTGAAATGAACTTGAGACTATAGTGAAAATCATGGAGCCTATTGTACCATCGACAAGGCTACAAACGTCTTCCTTCTCAGTCACGTGTGTGACCTAGAGTAGGGGTGGTAATAAAGCCCCTCTAGAAGTTCGCTATTGTTTATGCAAACAATATTTAAGTGCCTACTATCCCTGACCAAGAACTTTGATAGAAAGATAAGAACTGGGAATGGGGGAGGGGGGAATTGGATTTCAGATAAAAGCACCCAATGCTGGAAGTTAGAAGTCAATGGATTAACCAAACCAGGACCCAAATCAGGATTGATGATTTAAAACGGAACAAATGGAAGGAACAACAGTAGAGAAAATTAGGATGAATTTTCTAAACTATATTGTTTCTCTTTTATTTGTTTTTCGAGAACATTCAGGGCCATTGTATTTGACAGCTCCAGGAGTCAATACTTATGTCCTGGTCTATGCAGACGACACCCACTCTAGTTGTACAGTGTACAGCCCAGACTGTGTGTGGCTGCCATGCATACAGGACCGACCTTGCTGGTGTGTCACTCCAGGAAAATATATGGGCTGATTAAAGGTTTCTAAATGAATTATTTGTAGTTAGTATGTGCTGGCACTTTGCTGGTGTTATATCATTTGATTGTGCAATCATTAGTAATTAAAACTACTATTATTTATTAGTAATTGTGAGATGCTATACGCTAATATATAGCAACACAAAGCTCCAAAGGTGCAGCAGCAGAAAACACTTACATTCCTGCTGCTCAAAGTGTGGCTTACCACGGACCAGAAGCATGAACATCACCTGGAAACTTACTGGAAATACAGAATCTCAGGGTCAACTCCCACCCAGACCTATTGATTCTGAATCTGAATTTTTAACAAGCTCCCCGAGTGATGTGCATGTACGTGAAAGCTGGAGAAACACTGATCTATGTAACATCAAGCAGAGTCATGTATCCTCCTATTTGTTAACTTCCGAGCTTGTGACCTCAGGTAGGTAATAAAGAAGTCTGCATTTCCCCCTTAGGTCATGAAAATTGTTTGTGTCTCTAAATTAGTTTGAGAATCATATTAAGTTATGGATGCTATCCACAGGGAAAAAAAGGAAATAAAAACAAAACTGCCTACAAATTCAAGGTGTCCCAAAGCATCCATCCATAGCTCATAAGGAGGTGGGATCTATGTTCCCTACCTTTGAATCTGGATGGACTGTGACTATCACGGAAGTGGTGCTGTGTCACTTGCAAGGCTAGGTCACCAAAGGCAACAGAGCTTCTGCCTGGACTCCTTAGCTTGCTTTGGAAACTGGCTGCCATGCTGTGAAAAAGCCAAGCAGCCACATGGAGGTGTACTGGCCAACAGCCAGCGTCAGCCACCAAACATGGAAAACGGCCCTTCCTATGGTTTCAGACTCCCAAGCTTTAAGTCATCACAGACTTGTGGATGCCCCCACTTATCTCACATGGGGCTGAGAGGAGCTGTACCACTGAGCCCTGCCCAGATTGCAGATTTGTGAGGCAAATAAATGCTTACTATTGTTTTAAGCTCCTAAGTTTGGGGTGGTTTGTTACGCAGCAATAGATAACCAAACAAGTTGGTCCATTAGGCCAAGGACACCTTCCGCAAAGTGCCCTCTCAGTGTTGCCACGAGGAGAACAACAGCCTCTTCTGGCAAGGTCCAAACTTGGAAAAGAAGGAACTTGACAAAAGCAGGCTTCATTTCCTTTATTGTCCTACTGGGCTCTGAGAAACCTAGGAAAATGAAATGCTAAGAGCAACTCTTAGGATCGCAGCGTCCCTTGGGTTAAAAAACCCACTATCTCAAGAATCCTGGGTGGAAAAATATGTCTTTGTAGCATCCTACACAGGTTGGTAGCCTCTAAGATTAAAATTTTCTTATAGTTAAATTTGCCCTTAGAAGGTGAGTCTAGAGTTCTGTCTTTATTTTCCTGGATTCTCCAAGACTTTCTCCCTCACTGATCACATGCCGCATAAGGTGGCTCATGTCAATAAAGAGACTCCAAGTATGACAAAAATTATTTTGCCAGGAAAGCACCTGTGAGTTCTGAATAAGAAAGTCTGGTCAAGGTTGTTCACTGACGTACTTAGGGAACTAATTATTCTCAGGCAGTGTTCTAATTCTCTACTCTCCACGATGGTAGCCACTACTCACATGTGACTATTTACTTTTAAATTAGAAGGAAATAAAATTATATATTCAGTTCCTCAGCTGCACTTAGCCACACATTTCAAGTGCTTGATAGCTGCATGTCGCTAGAAGCCATCCTATTACACAACACAGATATAGGACATCTCTGTCTTCACAGAAGTTTCTATTGAACAGCACTGCTCCAAATATCTAATATTAACTAGAAAAACTTTCTTCTTTGACTTAAATATACTTTACATCTACCCTTTGGTAATAAAGGATCCTGACATGTTTGACAATTTTTAATTCAAAAACAAACTAAAATTTCAAGGTACATTGAAGTGTACTCTAGTCTTGGAATTTCCAGTCTTGGAATTTCTCTTTTGAAACAATAAAACATTTTGCCTTCCAAAACCAACAAAATGTACTGTCTCTGCCTTGTTCTAGAAAACCAATTTTCATAACATATATATTAATCCCAAGAAATGAATATGATCAGCTGGGCTTTGGCTAATCAGAGTTTTCCTGGATGTACCTGATTGTAGTTCATTGATATTTAGGAAGAAGGAATTTCAACTTTGGATCAAGTGCCCTCTAAATAAATTGACTTGACTACGACAATTTCATTTACAGAAAATGGGGTCACAAAATAATTCTTCTGGAACAAAAGGAAAGCATCTTTCTCAGAAAACATCTCTTCAAAGCCAAAGAGGGACTTAGGAAAAAGTGTCTCTCTCCTTCCCTCCCTACAAAATTATGGTTCTTAATTCATTTCTATTTAAGACAACATGGATGTCAAAACAGACAATTCAGCCAAGTTATATTCTCCCCCATGAAATAAATCTGAAAGTCTTAATAGCTAATTCAGGTACATCTTACTCCTTCATTTTAAGGATAATCCAAGAATTTCTTATTGGTTAATTTTATGTAAGAGAGGTTATGCTCTAATCGGCCTCTATACCAGTGATGCACATTATCTCTTTAATTCTTAAAAACATAGTATCAGAAAGGAAGCATGAACAAGTTGTTGACTCATTGTCTTTGTGTTATTTGGGGCGGGGGGTAGTTATATTTATAAAGAATCTCTGAAAATTCTGTTTCCAGACCACAGTGTCTCTCAGCGTAGTGGAAAGGAAGTGGTTTGGGAATGTATGTGGAAGCAATGCAGATATCATGCAATTACTTTTTTTGTGTTTTTTTTTGGTGGGACCCAAAGGATTTTTTTTTTTTTTTTTTTTTTTTTTGCAATAGCCTTGCAATACTGCAATAGTCATTTCACTCATGGTGTTCTACATCTAAAAACTACAGTGGTACACAGATCATAAGGTCCTAGAAAGCTATTTAAAACTAAATATTTTAAATAGTTTTAGAGTATGATATGCACATAAAGGAGAGGTGTTTTTTTTTAAGTAATCTAAAGTTGACTGAACAATATTATAAAAACTAAAAGTTACAAATATCACTAAGACATAAAGTAGCATTGGTATTTAGTACAATAACTGCTAATATAGTAGTATTTACACTAGGAATGTATCTGTATTCTGGTTTAATGTTTACTTCAGAAGAGTGTGTAATTCATCATGTCTGTGCTTATATATTCAACAGTAAAATAGAAAAGTCCCCTATTAAAGCATACCAATAGGGGCCCTTCAACTTTTAATATGTAAAGAATTTGAAGAGGACTTACAGCAAAGTAATGAAAATGATTAGAGATTCAGAGATAGGATCGAGGAATAAAGGTCAAACGATTTGACATTATTTAAACTTAAAGGAAAGAAAGGCAGGAGGTATTTTAATAACGATCTCTAAGACATGAAGCCTTATTACAAAAGGTGTGCATCTCCATCTCTGGTATTGACAGAATAAAAGGAAATATTGGAAGATAAGTCAACCAGCTATTTGCTGGTGCAACGCTGTGATACATTCTGTCACAAACTTAGAAAACACTGCTTTCGGATTGTATAATGGATTTTTTTTTAGTTACATAAATATCAAAACCACTATCAAAGAAGAGAGGCAAGTCCCCTACATAGTCCCTTCTAGCCCCAACTTACCTTGTAGATTTATTTTTGCCACTAGGAGAGGAGGTAACAGTCACACCCTTTGCTCTCACATTCTAACATCATGTAAACAGAATACCTTAGCGTATTACCTCTGACATCACCCCAACCACCAATCCATTTTTTATCTGGTAAAATGTATTAAAGCACAGAAGAAACAAGGGGACAAACAAGTCATTAGGGAAAGAACCAAAATATGAGTCTTCAGTATATAAAAGCTGAACACTGGATGAATGATGAAAAATGGAATGTTACCGAAGTTAGATCAAACAGAATTTAAATTCTATCTCAGCTATTTACCAAACGAATGATCTGTACTCAAGGTTACTTTCATTCATTCAATCAACAAATATGTATTAAGCTCCTACAATTTCCACTGCTCAGGCCCCCATGGAAATATCAGTGAGCAAAATATAATAACCCTTGTCCTCACGGAGCATATATTCCATTGGATTAAAATTGTATAGGATCTTATATGTCATTGTAGGAACCTTTGGATTTTATTCTGAGAATGTTTTTAACAGAAGAGTGACATAATTTAACAAATATTTTTAGAAGATTACTCTAGATTATATGTGGAGAATCAACTGCAGAAGGGCATGAGTGAAAGGGGCCAGATTAGATAGAAAAACGAATGCAATAATCCAGGCAAGAGATGATGGTGGTTTGGACCAGAGTGGTTGCAGTGGTTGTGATGAGAAGTAGTCTGATTCTGTAAATACTGTAAATGTACAGTCAATAGGATTTATTGACAAATTGGATTTCAGGTCTGAGAGAAAAGTCAAATACAGCCCCAAGATTTTGTGCCAGAGCAATTAGAAAGATAGAATTGCCATTAATTGAGGTGGGGAAGATTGTGGGTTGTACAGGTTATGGAGGGAAGGCCCTCAGTTTTGAACGAATGTTTGTGACGCCTATTAGAACACAGGTGGGGACATCAAGAAAGCAATTAGATGAACTTCATGTCTCCAAATTCCATTCTACTTATCTGTAAAATTGGGTAAGAATTACGTGAGAATCAGAGCTAGCATACGTCAAACACCTGACGCGTAGTAGGTAACCACCATTACCATCCAACGAAACTACACTAAGTCACGGAGGGAGATTAATATCAAAAAGGCAAGGGACGGTTAATTTTGGTCACAATCATGCTGCAAAACAACCAACCATCAAATCTTAAAGGCATACAACAAGAAACATTTATTTAGCTGGCCGTCAGCTGATTTAGGCTGAGTTAGGCTGGGATCACTCATGTTTCTGTTGCCAGCTGGAAATTCAATTGGTTTACGCTGGTGTCAGGTGGGAGTGGCTCTGCTCTAAGTGGCTTTCATCTTCCTCCTGGGACTAGTATATTTGTCCCATAGTAATAAGAGATGTGAAAGAGAGAAGTACTGAATAGTTCAGAAAAGTAACTTCATTATAATTGACCACTTCGTTTCATACCACCTAAGACCAGTGTGAAGTGACCTTCACAGTTCACCCTTAAAGCCCGCTGGTCAGCTCAGAATTCCCACTGCTCTATCGCCTCCTAGTGGCAGGAATTCATACTGGAGGCACATACTCAAGGCCTCTCCTGCTCAAAAACTGATTTATATTACACGTGGTATAAGAGGTCGTCACAGATCTTCATGCTATCAGCAAGCTGACCACAGCAGTGAAAAATACTTTCCACATTAAATACAGGGGAAAAGATGCACCACTTGCTGCCATAACAACACACATGGCCAATCTTCTCTGTATGACCAAAATAGTTCTAATCCATTGGTCATGATGACTAGGATTCAAGCCCAATCTCAAAAGTGATCAGTTAGCTTTCACTGGTTGCTCACCGTCATTCTTACCCTTAGCCTGATTTCTTAAAAATCTGGGCTGATGGTATATTACAGAGCAGGGGGAGGACATTAAGAAATGGGGTATGTTTCTTCAATTAAATCATTTTTATGATGTTTTCACTGATGGAGTAAATGCACCAACTAGTACGAGTTAATACTAGGGTATGAAATGTAAATGTGCTTAGCTGAGCTACAAAAGGCTCTGTTATCTATGTTTAGTCCTGTTTGCATTATGCATACGTACATATAGCATATAGATTTAAATATAATTTATGAGGATGGAATGGTTTAATTATTAATTAAGCAACATGTGGCAAGGCAACAGTTCTGACATTTATGAGAAAATTAAATTTCCAACATAGAAAGCATAATACACAGTCGGGTGCATCCCATCCCCAAGGATGTGATTAACTAATGATAAACCATGTTTTCTGCAGCTGTGTGATTGCCGTTACAGAAAAAACAAAATGTTTATTATAAGTAAGATTGTGTTCTTTTTGTATGGAGAATAGATGAAGTTGGTTGTGCAGAATATCAAACAGATGTTTCAACCAAATTGTGCATCTTCAATGGACTAATTCTTGCTATTTAAACTGGACTGCTTCTGAAAGCAGATACAGGCTATATGAGGAAAATGTAAATACATCTCAAGCAAATTGTGCATCACTGTAAAATAACAAACAGCTAGCAAAGGTACAGATGCAGGCAGTTTTGAGCCTTCCAGCTTCATTTTGTATGTGCATATACACAAAAGCTCGTGAAGATAATACTGACTCAGGATGATTTGGGAAATTTTCCCATTAGTGGGACTATTTTGCTATGGTTCCATCATGTGACAGGACTTGAGTGGACTGGCAAGGCTTAGGCACAAGATCTTTTTTTAAACTTAGTTCAGAGTCAATCTTTTTTTTTTTTTAAATATACCTGAACTCTTGATCTTGTAGCCCTACTCTATGCTACGTAATCTATAATGCGTGTATATACACTATCTCATTTAATCCTATTCGGTGTTGTTACTATTACTACTACCTAAGGTCCAGATACTGAAAGTGTCTTACTCATGATCACATGACTGGAGAATAGAAGCGTTTGTATTTAAAATTAAGGTTGGTCCGACTTCAAAACCCATGCTTCATTTCACCATGTCATGGTGCTGGATATTTTCCTTTTGCCCTGGCCAGATGGATTTTCCACCCTCCTCCATCCTGAGTTTGGTGCGTGGAGCCTGATATTGTATGGACTACATTGAATGTTCCATCTCCTTCAGGCTTTTGATTGGGTTTGGCCAAAGGCAGCTCCTACATGAGATCTAACAGCTACTACCTAGAAGCCTTCTCTCGCTCTTTGTTGCTCTCTCTCTCTCTCTCTCTCTTTTTCTTTCTCTCCCTCTCCCCTCTCTCTCTCTCTCTATTTCTCCCTCCTTCTCTCCTTCCCTCCCTCCCCAGGTAGGGTCCAGTAACAGCCCCCATCCCTTGCTCATTTAGGCCATGATAGTAACACCTCCCTAACATTACTAACCCCAAATTCAATGCACTTTCTCTCGTGGTTCCTACTGTATGCAAAGATTTCCCTTATTATATTATCTTCAAATTATTCAATGTGATGCTCCATCTGTTTACTGCTTATACTCTGATACAGCCATGGTCTTTCAATTTGTTAAGTAATATTCTATAAATTTTAGTTTGATTTTATTATCTCAGCAAAGTGTAATTACTGTCTTCCAGACACTGCTAGGTACCGGGAATACTAAGATATAAAATACAGCCCTGCCAACGTGAAGCTCACAATGTAGGACTCCAGTGCATTTTGATGAATAGTATTACAGAGGAATTTACAAAGGAAGGGTATTTAATCCAAACACAGAGGTCAAAGAAAGCTTCCCAAGCAGGCAATGCTTAAGCAACGCCTTTAAGGATGAATGGGAGTTACTGGAAGGGCATTTCAATAAGAGAGCCCAGGATGCCAAAGGCACAAAGGCTTGAGAAAGCACAGGATGGGGATGGAGGGAAATCTCAAGCATGGCAGGTCTTTCAACCTGCCTGGAGATAACAGTACAAATAGAATTTTAGCAAGAGGTATGGACTAGTTGTTTCTAATGTTGAAAGGTCTTTTACAAACAAATGAGAAACAGAAACTCATAGACACAGACAATAGTTTAGTGGTTACCAGAGGGTAAGGGGGGTGGCGGGTAGGGGGTGGGAGATGAGGGTAAGGGGGATCAAATATATGGCGATGGAAGCAGAACTGACTCTGGGTGGTGAACACACAATGGGATTTATAGATGATGTAATACAGAATTGTACACCTGAAATCTATGTAATTTTACTAACAATTGTCACCCCAATAAATTTAAAAAAGAAAAAAAGAAAGGTCTTTTAGTCCGTCCTTAGCAGTTTTAGTTTAATCTTGAAATACTACACATAGAATAGGTATATTCACCTTGCATTGTAGGAAAGTAATTCTGAAAACACGAGTTGATTAGAAGGAGCAAGTTGTGAAGATCCATTCAGAAGGAAGTATAGAATTTTGAGGCAAAAGTTATTTGGACTTGAAATGGTAATTGAAAGGAAAGGACAGGTAGATAGCAAATTTTCTTTTGGTGGATTGAGCTATATATAATCTAGGTATAGTGTGGTTATAGTAGGGATCAAGGATGTCACCCAGGTTTTTGGTTCGGGCCACCAGGTGGAAGTCTCCTGAATATCAGGGTTTCTCAATCGCAGTGCTGGTCCAGATAATTCTATCATGGGGTGGGGGTGGGGGACTGTCCTGTGCATTGTAGGGTGGTTAGTAGCATCCTAGGTCTCTACCCCAGTATATGCCAGTACTACTCCCTCCCAAGTTGTGACAACCAAAAATATCTCCAGACATTGTCAATGTCTCTTGGCAGGCAAAGTCACCCGATTAAGAACCATTCTGCAACGTGGTAGCATAGGGCTAAGAACTGACTTGTGTAGCAAAACTATGAGTGCCTGCTTTGGACACAGGGCATTTGAAGGTTTTATGATAGAGGAGTTGATTTCACAAATGAGGAGGAGCCTTTGGCTAGAGATTTCCACGTGGGAGACATCAGTACATATTCGCTGAAAGAAGCCCTTGGAGAAATTCAGATCACCTTGGGAGTGTATGGCTAGCCTTTCCATATAGTTCAGTCACGAAATTTATGAAAGCCATATGCGTATGAACTTTCATGAGAATAAAGCAATCACATATACTAGAAATATATAGTCTTTTGTTTTTTACTTCTCAGAATCTGTAAACTTTTATAAATAAATGTAAATATACGTACTTATTCTGCTTTTGGTTTATCTGTGGAAAATCAGCTTATCAAACAAATCTCCATGTGTTCCTGCGTGTGGAACACTTTCTACCTTTACCGCCTTCCCATGCCTGCCTTGAAATGTGAAGGGGAACGGCATTTATCACTAAAATATCTCTGAACAGATAAAGAGTGGTCTTTGCTAAAGTCACGTGAGTAGAAGGTAGCAGAGCACAAACTAGTGCTTAATGGCATGTGATTTTTTTGGCCAGGTCCTTTTTTCTTAATTAAATTTACTGGGGTAACAAGACTTAGTAAAATTACATAGGTTTCAAGTGTACAGTTCTATAACACACCATCTACAAGGTGTGATCAAACAATACAGCGAATGTTTAAATAAAAAAATGTATTACAGTAAAAGACAGATTGCCATGAATCCACCTCAAAACACTCCCATCACTTTGAACACACTTATCCCATCCTCTTGCCACTTTCTGAAGCAGTTCTGGAAGTCCTCGTTTGTGAGTGTATTTAGTTGCACTGTTATGGCTGCCTCAATGTCCTGAATCATTTTGACTTTGGGGAAGAGCCAGAAGTCACACGGTGCCAGATCCAGTGAATAAGGTGGATGAGGACACACTGCAATGTTTTTATTTGACAGAAATTGCCATACCAGAAGCAATGTGTGACACGGAACTTTGTCATGATGGATGGTGATTTACGACACACTTTAAAACACACTGTCTCTCAACCATAGATCACACCCAACTGACTGACTGTACTGAATAAGTTGAAACTTGTCATACGCTGTTACTAAGGTTCAATGTGCCACTTCCTGTATTGAAGATCCCTGCCTTCCCGTTGGCACTCAGCAGCAGCATTCGCTGTATGTTTTGATCACAATGGAAAGTCTCCGCATCCCACATTGCTTCTAGTATGACAATTTCTGTCAAATAAAAACATTACGGTGCATCCTCATCCATCTTATTCACCGGATCTGGCACCGTGCAACTTCTGGCTTTTCCCCAAAGTCAAAAGGACCATGAAAGGTAAACGTTTTGAATCCATTCAGGACATCGAGGCAGCCACGACAGCGCAACTAAAGACACTCATGAAAGAGGACTTCCGGAACTGCTTCAGAAAGTGGCAAGAACAATGGGATAAGTGTGTTCAAAGCGAGGGGGAGTATTTTGAGGTGGATTAATGGCAATGTGTCTTTTACTGTAATGAATTTTTAAATTTAAACATTCACCATATGTTTTGATCACACCTCATATATATCACATTGTGTGCTCACCACCCTGAGTCAGTTCTCCCTCCATCACCATATATTATTTTAAAACATACCATGCATGCTTCTGTACTTTATAAAGAAAGCAACAGCACCTTCAATCTGCATTACTATCATGATAATAATAGCTAGTGCCATTGAGAACTTACAGGGTGCCAGAAACCCTGAGAATTTTATAGGTACTGTCTCGTTTAATTTTCCAAACCCTGGAAGACAGATGCTGTTATTATCCTCTCTTAACCAATAAGGAAGGTAAGGTTTAGAGAGTTAATGAACTTGCCCAAGGAGATATAGCTGGTAGAACTGGAACAAGCCTCTCTTCAACTCCATGCCACATTTTCTCAGTCTCATATACATACAGACACATGGCAAATAAAAATTTAAGGTTTATGCATTTGATTTAGTAAAATGATTATACAAAAATTGCCAAGCTTTTCAGATATTTTATGCATGAGTGTACTCAGTGCTGAAACTACAAATTGTGTGTCCAAAAGATGCTTAGCTTCTGCTTTAGTTCTTATTTTATTCTGACTTGTATTTCATTTAGTTATTTACATGGTTGTCTTTCCCATTGAATTTTAAACTCCTTGAGAGCAGAGACTGTGTCTTTGTAATTCTTATAAGACAAGGTTGTATTGATTGACAAACAGTAAGTGCCCCCAAACAGTTTCCTGATTGTTTAATTATGAATCAAGGAATGGATTAGATTCTAAATGTCTGATGGCAAACTCATTTCTGTATATTGTGGTAATATCCCATGGTATTAAACCGTCCTTCTGGCTATTTCTTTTAAATGCCAAATGTTCAGCTCTCACAGGCAAAGATGGTCCCCTAAAATTTAATTATTTGACCTGCTAAAATATTCCCTGAAGAAAGGAAAATTCTTTTTGTTCTTCTTTTTTTGTTCTGTTTTGTTTTTGAGGGTAGCTCTTTGCTGGGTAAATTCCTTCAGAAAAAAAGGTTTAGGCACATATTTAGCTTTGTTGCCAGTTTACATGTGCAGATAACAGAGTAGTAAGTGGTGGGACACTCAGGTTTTGGTGCCAGACAAACGTGAGTTCAAATGCCACATTTGTCACTTAAGAGCTTTGTGACCTTGGCTAAATTATTTAGCCATGTTAAGTCTCAGGATATTTTTTCCTCATATCTGAAGTGGAGATATTAGCAACCTTATCAGGATTGCTGTGAGCATCCAATGAAATAATATACCCAAAGAATGTCCCAAAGCTTGGCGTTCATTCACATAGGTTTCCCGTTCTGAGGACACAGTGATGAGCCAGGTGGAAGATACATTCTGCCTTTACAGAGCTTATATTACAGTAGGGAAGGGGGAGAACACACAATAAAGACATTTATTTAAAGAAAATAATTACTGCATACGGAGTTAAAAAGGAAACAGACAAGCTACTAAGTAAGATAGGGAGTCATGGGCGAAGTATGCATTTTATCCTGAGGAAAATGGAACCTTTTATTTTATTATTTATTTATTTTTTATTTTTTTATTTTTTATTTTTTATTTTTTATTTTAAGGAGGGCGCAGCTCACAGCAGCCCATGCGGGGATCAAACTGGCAACCTTGGTGTTATTAGCACCGCGCTCTAACCAACTGAGCTAACTGACCACCTCATGGAAAATAGAAGCTTTTTAAGCAGAGGCTCATTCAAATCTGATTTACATTATTAAGAGTTATCTGTGGCTACTGTGTGGATCATGGATTACAGAAAGGTAAGGGTGAAAGGAGGGAAGGAGTTAGAAACATACTGCCAATAGTCCAAAAGACAGATGACAATTGCTTTGAATAAGCTGCTGGCAGTGGGGATAGAGACAAACAGAGAGGAATAATACATATTTGGACAGGGAACTAGTAGAATGGAAAGAGAGAGATAAAAGAAGACTGCAGGATTCCTGTCTGCTGCAACTGGGTTGGTAGGGATCACATTTACTGTGAAGGGTTAAACTAGTAGAAGTATACATGCTACAAAGTTAAACATGCTAACCTTGAGCTGCCAATGATACATCTCTGTGGGAAAATAATATGAACAGTTTGATATATGAACATTTAAGAACAGGTCTGTGCTAGAGATACGTACTCGGAAGTAATGAACACAGAAATTGTTGTAATGAGAGGCCTTGTCCCCTTCCCTCATATTTCCATATTTCAACTTCTGCTCCATTCCCCAAGACAGAACAACACTGGGAAAATAACTTGGACCTATCCCCAATTTCTCTCCCTCATCTCTTTCCAAGGGGAGTAAGATGAATTTTTTGATTGATGAAATGAGAATACAGAAATGGGTGTGCAAGGCTCTCTTTGGGGGTATGACTATGTGAAGAGCTCGAATGTTCTGCTTCGCCCTGGGTCAGGCCCAAGTTCACTACAAGGCTGTCTGGTGCCTATTCTTTCACTGCATTTGTCATCAGTGCTTGAAGCTAGCTTGGTAGGTGTTTTACTGACTTGTAAACTCATTCTTTAACCCACCTCAGTGTACAAGTAGTAGGAAGCCTGATTTTACAACAAAACAAACCAGGTTATCGATGATTACTTATTACCCTAAAGCAGCTGCATTTCTCTCAAGACCATGAGAACAGAGTAAATTGCAGTGTTGAGAAAGGCAAGGGAAAAAAGACCTCAGAAAATGGACAGATGTCAGGAAAGGAGGAGGAACAGGCGAAAAGGACTGATAAACCAGGGAGTTAGAAGGAAAAGCAGGAAGGAATAGTCTCCTACTATTAATAAAAGTGAGTGGGGGGTGGGAGATGAGGGTAAGGGGGATCAAATATATGGTGATGGAAGGAGAACTGACTCTGGGTGGTGAGCACACAATGGGATTTATAGATGATGTAATACAGGGTTGTACACCTGAAATCTATGTAATTTTACTAACAATTGTCACCCCAATAAATTTTAAAAAAAAATAAAATAAAAATAAATAAAAAAAGTGACTGAGACATCAAGGAAGACAAGAATTCAAAGGTGTCCACTAGGCAAACAGGGAATGTGGGGGAAATTAATTGATATTGGGGATGACATCTTTTTTGATGCATTGAAGATATCATATTAAATATTGAAATGTAGAAGGAATCCCTTTACTGTTAAGAAGAAATTAAGGAGCTAAACGTAACAACTAATACCATAAAACTTCTAAAAGAAAACATGAGGGGAAAAAATGAGCCACCATATTTCCCCTGGCTTGAAAGTCCTTCAATGCATAAGTTACAACAGTTTTATTCCACAATGAGAGATAATGACTACATGACTAGTAAACTTGGAAAAAATACTGGTTGATGACATTCAACTGAGACATAACTAATGAATAATATATGGTTTCTGCAGTAAGTTACAACAAATCTTTCTGGGAGGAAAGAAGGCAGGCAGGGAGTTAGACTGGCAGATCCAACCAAGAAAACCTGAATTTTATGACTGGACTTTATGTTTTTTCTAAACAAGAGATACACAAACACTGACTTTTATGACTTTCTAAGGCATTAGAGCATTGAGTTCCACTTAGGCTGTTCTTTCTGGAAGATCCCCAATTGGCAGGGATAAGCCTTATCTGGATGGAATCGATTATGAGATGGTTGAGCTAAAAGAATTTATAGTACAAGACTCAAAAGCTAGAGGCTTACTAGGAATCAAACCCAGTTGTCTGGTAGTTATGAAGAGACTTTGAATATGAAACTATTTAGGTGAAGAGTAATAATTTTGTGCTCTAAATTCTCTCCCTAGTGTCAAGTAGACACACATGGGGCCTTAACCAAATAAATATTAGTTTGCTCTTCTTCAGAAACAATGATCTAGCCATGAGATTTTATTCCTGAAAGACCACTTTACACTGTAGATAAAAGGACATATTATTATCTGATTCCTAGTCTTTTTCAAGGGCAGAGATGGTTTTTTCATGTATTTTGAATCCCCTGACTTTTGTTCCCCACATGAGTAAGAAATTTCTACGTGGTGGTTGAAAATTCTTTTTTTTTTTTTTTTGGAAGATCTGATCATCAGGGAAGGGGGTTTAAGACTGAATCTGAACACAGATAATCAGAGCTCCAATCAATGTAGACATTAATCTCACCACGCATAAACAAATTCTTTATTAGTGCTGCCCAACAGAACTTTTCCACAATCGTGGAAATATTCTTTATCTGTGCTGCTCAGTATGGTAGCCACTAAGCCACACATGGTTGCTGAGAATATGAAATGAGACTAGTGCACCTGAGAAACTGAATTTTGATATTTATTTTAGGTTAATAGAGGTTAAATTTAAATAACCACAGCATCTGGTGGCTACCATACCAGACTGCTCAATTGTAGAATATTCAGTCAAATGGTCTTTGGTTTCTTTGGATGTTAAGGACATGATAAGTTCTTTTCCTTTTCTAGTCAACTAACTTTTAATAGAATGAATCTCAATTTCCTGTTCAGACAGGGAAAGACCTAGACTTAATCTTCCTTCTACAGATGGGGCCAAGACAGAGCAAAAGGGATACAGAGCCCCACTGCATGAAAACTACAATTTCTTTTTCTCTGTAACCCTGATCTTTCATACATCACTTAGCTTCTCTTTGGAAATGTCTGTCTTCGGTTCTCTCTCCTCTGTTGGAGCTTTGTAAGATCTGATGCCAATAGCAATACCTGGTGTGTGGTGCTAAGGCTGTAATGAAGATAGTATTAGTAGACATTGAATTAATGTATTTTCATCTCAGGTAATCCAAGTCCTGAAGTTCTGAGATCAAGGGCTAAGATAGAAATCCTGTCACAGGATATTTTTGTTCATAGCCATGAAGTGTACTGTCCAATACACTTCTAAAGATGTGATAAAGGCCCCAACCCCAAACCCCACCTGTTATTGGCTGAACTGTGTCTCCCACAAAATTCATATGCTGAAACCCTAACCCCTAGCAGCCCAAAATGTTAATATTGTTGGGGATTGGGTCTTAAAGAGGTGATTACGTTAAAATAAGTCCCTTAGGGTGAGCCCTCATCAGATCTGACAGGTGTCCTTACAAGGAGAGAAAATTTGTGCACGTAGAGACACCAGGGACATGCACACGAAAATAAAAGATCATGTGAGGACACAGAGAGGGCAGCTATCTGCAAGCCAAGGAGAGACGCTTTAGAAGAAATCAACCCTACCGACACCTTGATCTTGGACTTCCAGACTACAAAACTATGACAAAATAAATTTGTTCTTTAGACCACCTGATATGTGGTATTTTGTTATGGCAGCCCCAGCAAAGTAATACACCATCCCTCAGGTCTTGAGGTACTGTGAGGGGGAAGGAAAAAGACGGAAACAAGGACGTCTCTTATGTAAACGCACCTCACCCTCTCCCACAATCCAGTCCAAATTCAAAGGAATGGAAAGAAAAAAAGCTTTAAAACACCAGGAATAATGGTTGTCTAAGCTAGATATGGGATGGGTATGTGGGAAGCTGCAAACCTTTAGGAGAACCTAAGTTATGGCCTGGACTCCACACCCTTGATGGTGTATACAGGATGGTATGAAATGGAATAAAACACCTAGGAACTAAGTCAGCTGCACTTGCTTTCTATAACCTCTCAGCATTAACCATGGGTGCCAGAAAAGAGTATCCATATTATATTCCTAACCTAACGCAGCAAGTCCCACAACCAATGTACTTAATTAAGCCTGTGGGGATTGTCTCTATCTTATAGGGAAAACTTTATGAACTAGGGTCCTTGCAGGTGTCTCTTGTCCCTAATGCTGTAGGATTATTTGGAGTTAAGGATTATAGAGAAAGAAAACAAATTGGTTCAACATCTCCAAAATAGTATTCAACCTCAGGCTATTAATAGAAAGCATCTGCAGTCTTGCATTGCATAACAATTCAGACAATGACAGACTGGCATATACAATGGCAGTATACCATATAACCTAGGTGTGTAGTAAGCTATATTATCTAGTTTTGTGTAAGTGCACTCTACAAGGTCTGACAATTAAATTGGAGAACTTGTTGCAACGATGTTGCTAAACTTTTTTTATGTCAGAGGGATTATTCATTATGAATTTGTACCAACTGGAAAGTTAACCAAGTTTATTATTTGGAAGTGCTGAAAACGCTGCATGAAAAAGTTAGATGACCTGAACTTTTCACCAACAATTCATGGCTCTTGCATCACGACAATGCACCAGCTCACACGGCACTGTCTGTGAGGGAGTTTTTAGCCAGTCAACAAATAACTGTATTGGAACACCCTCCCTACTCACCTTATCTGGCCCCCAATGACTTCTTTCTTTACCGGAAGATAAAGGAAACATTGGAAGGAAGACATTTTGATGACATTTAGGACATCAAGAGTAATATGATGAAAGCTCTGATGACCATTCCAGAAAAAGAGTTCTAAAATTTCTTTGAAGGATGGACTAGGTGCTGGCATCAGCGCATAGCTTCCCAAGTGGAGTACTTTGAAGGTGACCATAGTGATATTCAGCAATTAGGTATGGAGCACTTTTTCTAGGATGAGTTCGTGAACTTAATTGTCAGACCATATATGTTGTACAGACAATGACAAAATCACCTAACAAAACATTTCTTATAATGTATCCCCTTTGTTAAGTGGTGCATGACTACAGTAGGAGAGTTCAATGGATTTTATTAGTAGGCAAAAAACTTACACTAGTTAATTAAAATTTTTGGCTTTCACAGAGGTATCATACTCCCTGTCTTCAAACTATACTACAAAACTACAGTAATCAAAACAGTATGGTATTGACAGAAAAACAGACACATATAGACAGAATTGAGAGCCCAGAGACAAACCCACACATATATGGCCAACTAATTTTTGACAAAGAAGCCAAAAACAAACAATAGAGAAAGGAAAGTTTCGTCAATAGTGTTGGAAAACTGGAAAGCCACTAGACTGCTATGTGACACCATACACAAAAATTAACTCAAAATAAATTATGTCTTGAATATAAAACCAGAAACAATAAAATACATAGAAGAAAACATAGACACTAAACTTATGGACCTTGGTCTTAGAGGGGATTTTGTGAAGTTGATGCCTATGCAAGGGAAATAAAAGCAAAAATAAATGAATGGGACTACATCAAATTAAAAAGCTTCTGCACAGCAAAAGAAACCATCAACAAAACAAGAAGGAAACCAACTGAATAGGAGAGATATTTGTAAACAACACCTGCAATAAGGGGCTAATATCCAAAATATGTAAAGAACTTATACAATTCAATGACAATGACAAAACAATTCAATTTTTAAAAAATGGGCAGAGGATCTGAATAGGCATTTTTGCAAAGAAGACAAAGAGATGGCCAACATATATATGAAAAAATGCTTAACATCACTAGCTATTAGGGAAATGCGAATCAAAACTACAATGAGATACCACTTCACACCTGTTAGAATGGCTATTATCAATAAGACAAAAAATAACAAGTGTTGGAGAGGATGTGGACAAAAGGGAACCCTCGTACACTGCTGGTGGGAATGTAAATTGGTATAGCCAAGCCACTATGCAAAACAGTATGGAGGTTCCTCAAAAAATTAAGAACCAAATTACCATATGACCCAGAATTCCCTCTTCTGGGTATCTATTAGGTTGGTGCAAAAGTAATTGTGGTTTAAAAGGTTAAACATAATTGCAAAAAATGAAATTACTTTTGCACCAAGCTAATAGCTGAAAAATTTGAAAACACTATTCAAAAAGATATATGTACCCCCATGATCACTGCAGCATTATTCACAATAGCTAAGACATGAGAACAACCTAAGTGTCCCACAACAAATAATTAGATAAAGATGTGATATATATACATATATATATAGAATACTACTCACCCATAAAAAAGATGAAATATTGCCATTTGCAACAACATGGAACATAAAACAAAAAGCAACAAACAAACAAAAAACAAACTCGTAAAATACAGACAACAGAATGGTGGTTACCAGAGGGGAAGGGGGATGGGAGGAGGACAAAAAGGGTAAAGGGGATCAAATATATGGTGATGGAGGAAGATTAGACTTTGGGCGGGAAGCACACAATACGCTATACAGATGACGTATTATAAAATTGTACACCTGAAATGTATATAATGTTATTAACCAATGTTTTCCCAACATATTTAATTAAAAAATAATTTTGGCTTCCATTGTTTAAATTATACTGCATGGGCAGAGCTGAGATTGTTTAAAATGTTGAAGACATTAACCAATTCATTAAATGAAGGCACCTTCTGAGCCTGGAATCTGGGCAGGAAACTTCTGCAGAGACGAGAGACAAGCCCTGGCAAATGTATAAACCCAGATTCACAAAAGGAGCAGCACTGCCCTCTGAACCAGGGAAATGCACCCTGTACCTCCTGGGAGGACCCCTGCTCCCAGACAAAAAGATTACTGTGAGCTGTCACCTGGCTGCTAATGAGAGGCAACGTTTCTGACTCCACAGGCGCATGACCAACAGTAGATCGCTCTGGTGTCACAGCCTTTAGTATACGAGTAACCCCATGATTTTCACACATTCCATTTCCTCTTACACCTTCAACACATACCCTTTTTTCCCTTCTGGGCTAATCCTACCCCATAGCCACAGAACAAATACTTTCCCCTGACTGTTTTAACAAAGCTGAGTTTTGTTTGTACTTTTGGGTTTGTTTTTTAACTTTGAGCTCATTCTAGTTTCATGTCATGTAGTCAACCGGCACCTCACCCTATTCCTGAACACAGCGCCACTGCTGATGGGCAGCCTGTTCTTGATCCTCATCCAGGCGTAAGACAACAACTAAAATATCAGGTTGTGGGGGAGGAGGACATTTTCTTCTAGCCCTCTAGGTTCTGTTGGCTGGTTTAATAATTAAATCAACATGAGAAAGGATAACAAGAGAAAATAACCAAATTTTATTATTTACGTACATATAGGAACCCCACATACATGCGAGAGAGTCAGAGACATCACATCCATGAGAGGTTCAGAGACAGAAAGGTAAAATGAGGTATATATATATATATAAAATGAGTCTCAGGTAAGTCTGAGGTAAGACTTGGGACTTCAGAGGGAAGGAAGGTCATTCGCAGGGAGAACAGATGTTCAGGAATTAGAAGTATGCTCTGTCCTACAGACAGCGCATAACACGTTATGTCTGGTGATAACTCTCATTAAGGGCAAGGCCCCCAATTTGAATTCTTTAAGGTAAATGTTTCCCTTGGGCCTGCCGTCTCGATTGCCTTCAGCTCCAAGTAACACCCATGCCAAAGTAGCACATCTTGAGGGGGCCTGTTCTGAACCCCTTCAAGGTATTCCTCATGCCCAATTCCCACTTTTAGAAGCTTCTTCAATTTTGTATTCTCATAATGCCTTGTTTTTAGTTGATTGTCAAATGTGTTGGCTCAACGTATCTGATATTTTCCGTGGTTTTATTTTATTCAAACAGAAGACGTTAAAGAATACAAATATCTGAAGCCCATTCTTAGAAACTGTAGGTATAAGGGACAATGTTTACGGGCAGAAAGCCCTGTCTGGTACTTCTGCAAATAATAAATCCAAACAAATCCAATATTGGCCACTCTCGGACACATTGGTTTTGCTTTTTAAGCCACCTCTGAGCTACAGACGATGGAATTGTCTATAATTTGCTCCACATATTCAAATAGCTTTACTATTAACAATTGAAGCCACTTTGTCAAATTATTTCCATGGCAGCTGAATTTCACAGGAGATTAAGCGTCTGGCAGAAGATTAATTAGGTGCAATATCTAGTGCATGATTTTTAAATATTGCACAGAATTCTGCCAGGGTAAACACAGGCTAAAAAATTACTGTATTATTCCTCTCAAGGTCTCAAGGTTAAAAGCATATAAAAATGCAGTAATACGTGTGGGAAGTTGGTAAATTCGAAGAAAAAGCTAGGTGCTGATGTTTCCCTTTCTTTTTCAGTTCTGAATCTATATCCTTTAAGTTAAACAAAGTGTCCTTTGTCTATTTGGAAATAATTTCAAATTTACTAAAGAGTTGCAAGAAACCCAAAAACACCTGTAACAGCGCTCAGCCAGATACATCAACTGCTAACGCTATTTCCCTGCACCATTTGAGGGTAGGTGGCCCTGTACACATTAATGTTTCACTTTGTATTTCCGAAGAACAAGGACATAGTAGTACAGAACCACAGTTCAATTATGAAATTCAGGAAATTTAAGGTCACTGTCACACTAATATGTAGTATAGACTTTATCTTCAATTTTGGCCATTCGTCCTGATAACCCATTCCTGCCGGCTGTAGGTACTTAATCATTAATATTCAGTTTATCTTTCCTGGGTAGATTTTTAGAAAAATGAGCAGATACTTACATATTTTCTTATTTCACTTTTTTCCTACACAAGGTGTAGCACACTATGCATACTTATTTTGTACTTTGTTTTGTACGTCACAATAGATGCTAGAAACTACTCATCAGTTCAAACATATATGAAATGTTTTATTTTCCCATATTATTCCAATTTTAGAATACGTGCTGCCAAGGTGAGCACTCAACAAGTTGTTTCATGTGAGGTCAATAATTTTATAGGATAGTACTGCTTAAAGTCGTTTCATGGACTAGTGGACTGATATGGGCCCGCCAACGAAGTATGTGTTACCAGTCCTCAAGGAGATAGATACATACATTGAAAGAGCATTTGCAATCTTCCTTTAGCAATTTGGCAAAGTAATTTTATGTCTATTGAAAATAACATTTGAAAACTTGGATTGTATTTTATATCTTCATTTCATTTTTCTAGGGATTTTTATTGTATTTTACAAAAATATACGTCCATGATAAATTTGAAATTAAAGATACCTGTTCTTCTACTACTATTTAAGAGAAACTTCTCTGTGTGTTAAAAAAAAGTTTAAAATTACAAAATCTTATAGAAGCAATCATAATAGAAATAGAAAATAGTGAAAGTATTAACTCTGCCAAGATAATAAATATTGAAAATGTAAATATTTAATTTAATTGAGTTTCACAAGCAGCTGCTTAACATCTTCTAAATGTAAGAGGTTATCTACGTTGATATTTAAAGGAAACTCAAAATGAGCAATGAAAAGAATATGATTTTTGGAGTTAGAAAGGTAGTCCCGAGTTCCAATTCCAGCCTCACCTGTGCACCACCTAAAACCTAAGGCTTAACTTCTTTGAAGTTTAGTTCCTTCTTCAATAAAACAGGGAAAAAAATAGCCAATTCACTTGGTTCTTATGAGAATAAAAAGAGAAAGTTTAAGTTACAAATTGTCTACAGGTATAATTTGTGATAGTTTTTTCTTTAAATGATTGAAACCAGTAGGATGCTTTATCGGATAATAGATACTAAAAAATGAAACTGGCTTAAACAATAAGGAAATCATGTTATCTCCCTACAAGTCTGGGAGGTTCAAAGTTCCAGCAATCAGCCAAGCACTAGATGTGTGAGGTCAGGTCTCTGGCTTGGCATCTATGTGATAATCTCCTTTTATTATTATTAGTTTCGATGGACACTTGTCCCATTAGGGAGACCGCCTCAGGGATGATGGAGATGCCGGATCACTGCACTGTCTACCTGAAGCTGAAGCTGTGATACAGTTTTTTAAATTATTATTTTGAGTATGTTTAGAAGGAATATCCTATTTAGATGGCACTACCAATTTCCACAGTACTACACCCTACCTTCACTAACACATACCATTTTTAAGCTCCAATTTTAATTACTGGAGTAATGCCTTAGTGCACACTGGCCTGAATATGAAGGTGCTTAGCCTCAAGGGAGCCAAAAGAAAGACTGAATCCAAATATATATTACAGACATGCTACGCCAGAGATCAAGTAGATAACTAATATTCAGGGAAATGAGCTGATGGTGCATTTATTCGTTTTTCTAAATAACCATTCTAGAAGTAACCTCTAAAACTTTTTAATCAAAGTTTGTGAGTTGCCTAGTGATAAAGAATGAACCATGGTAAGGAAAAAGGCACCCTAGGAGTCACTCTTGAAATTCTTATTACGGTTCCTCATCTGCCCATTTTTTATATAAATATAATGTGTTCGTTTCCTTGCCTCTTCAAAAACTGCTTTTCTGGCATCCAAAATGATTTTAAGATTGAGTTTCCATTTAAAAACCCTAAATTGGAAGTTAACACAAATAGAAACTAAAACTTGAAAGCAGCCCGGGCACCCTGTTGAATAGCTATTGAAGCAAGGGTGGCAAGGCGATTTGGAATGCTGTTCCTTTCCGGCAGTGTCTCTGCTAGGGCCGCTGTGTTCAGCAATTCTTTTTTAACGTCGGGTCCACAGTCAGTTTTTGTTCCCCTGAAAAAGCTAATTTAAGGATTTTATTTTTGATAGCAATCTAGAGGTGTAGTCCCTAATACCTACTGGTGTTTCAGAGAGTGAGGATGGGGCAAGAAATGAAAAATATTGTCTTTATTCTGAAGCCTACGTGTTCTCCATCAAGGATATTTGATTTCTGTTGGGGGACAGAAAGAGAGCAAGAGGGAGAGGGAGGGATGGGATGGGATGGGATGGGATGGGATGGGATGGGATGGGATGGGATGGGATGGGATGGGATGGGATGGGATGGGATGGGATGAGATGAGATGAGATGAGATGAGATGAGATGAGATGAGATGAGATGAGATGAGATGAGATGAGATGAGATGAGATGAGATGAGATGAGATGAGATGAGATGAGATGTTAATTGGAAGGCCTGGAAAAAATTCCAGAAAAGAAAATATTCTCAAAACAAAAGTACAAGTTTAGTGGTAGGCTATTGTGAGAATGGCCCACAATGTGTTGACATCTCCCTATCTCCATACCTTTCAGCCTTCCCGTCTCTCACTGACTCTGACCTGGGCCATATGACTTGCTTTGGTACTTGGGAGATTTGAAAGATCCTTGTGGATTGAGACTCTCTTCCTTCTCTTGGAAATTGTTGCCATGTGAACAAGCCTGGGCTAGTCAGCTGGGAGATTAGAGACAAGACACATATCCACGTTGTCCCCTATCACCATGGCTGACAGTCAGCCATCCCTGGAAGTAGGGCCACATGGCTGACCTGCATGTTAATGCAGACGCATAAGGGAGCCCAGCTAAGACCAAAAAAAGAAAAATCACGCACAGCGGGACAAATACTACATGATCCCAATTACATGAGAAATCTAAAAGAGTCAAATTCATAGAAGCAGAAAGTGGAATGTGGTTGTTCATGGGCTGTGGGAATTGGGGGCATGGGTAGGGAGGTATTAATCTAAGGTTACAAAATCTCAGTTATGCAAGTCCTGCAGATCTACTGTACAGCAGGCCTGTAGTTGGCGATACTGGATTATATACTTAAAAATTTGCTGAGGGTACCTTTCATGTTAAATGTTATCATAAAAAGTCAAATGAATTAAAACATTTTTAAATAAAGAGGGTGGGAGGAAAAAAATTACCCAACTGAGCATTGCCTTGGATTGCCAATGTACAGAATCATGATTCAAATTAATGGTTGTTGTCTTAAGCCACCAAGTTTTGTGTGGTTTGTTACACACCAATATCTAATATGAGCCCAATTGAGTTTTTTCTTCAAAGTATTAGATAAATGCCAAATGATAATATTCTGATCATGTTTCCAATTTCAGTGTCATTGCCTGTAATAGATGTGTTCAAAAGAAAAATCAGTTCTATTCATAATAGCAAGTAAAAGATATTGGCACTTATTTTCACTTCTCTGAAGACTTTATTTTAGTATCTTACTATCTTAAAGGTTGTGAGTGTTGACTCTATAGTTTTATGCTGAAATGACTTATGAAAAATACTTAGCACAGTGCCTGGAACATATTAGACTCTCAGGTAACACTTGTTTTGTTTTGAAAAAAGGAAAACACTGAACAAGGGCATAAAATAATTGGACAATTCAAAAATTAACGATCAATGCCGTATCTATGGAAAGGCTTTCAAATGAAAATTTCATATGGAAGAAAACATATCATAATTTTTCTAGCTCTCTAGTACATGCAGTCAATGAGGGAGCCACTGAAGAGATGATTTAAAGGAAGAGGAAAAGTGTTGTGCAGGAAAGGTTTAACAACTGGCCTTTAATTCACTACCCACCAGATGAGTGAATGACTTTGACCAGACCTCCTCATAAACTTACTAATTGTATTTCCGAGCAGATTTTAAAAATGTAAATAAACCTGGAGTTTGTGGATTTATGAGATATGGCTACCTGGAGATCACAGGTAGTCAAATAAGCTATGTGATTAACGGAGTTAAAAAAAAAAAAATGAAAATATTCCAAACCAAACTGGATTCCTTTTGTGAGCAGTATTTCCACATACATTGCCCAACATTCATCTGTTAACCTGAAATCAAACAGTGCCTAATGCAAGCGGAAAGGAGGCTGGATCTGACCATTTTGGTATCCTTCAGGGATAGAATACTTCACCTATGCTGAGTATCGATCTGTATTCTGTGAATTATTTAGTTTTTTTTTTTTAATTAAAGTTTATTGGGGTGACAATTGTTAGTAAAGTTACATGTATTTCAGGTGTACAATTCTGTATTATATCATCTATATCTCACATTGTGTGTTCACCGTCCAGAGTCAGTTTTCCTTCCATCACCATACATTAGACTCCGTTTACCCTTTTCTAAAGCCTCTCTCTTCCTTTATCCTCTGGTAACCCCTAAACTATTGTCTGTGTCTATGAGTTTTTGTTTCTTTGTTTGTCTTGTTCTTTTGTTGTTTTCAGTTTTATATACCACATATCAGTGACGTCATGTGGTTCTCTACTTTTTCTGTCTATTTCTCTTAGCATTATAATCTCAAGGTCTTAACCCTTCTGACCAATTCTTCATATTCCATTAATTAATAAATGGTATTGACGAAAACTCCTTTTCAGACATCCAGCAAAATTTTCTCCAAATTTTATGTTCCTAAAACAGTTCTAGCACAGATTTCTCACATCTCATTATGGTGATTATTTACATATCTGGATCGCCCACTAGACTATAAATTCCTCAAGGGTAGCAACTTTATTCATTTCTATATCCCCATCTAAATACCTAGTACCCAGTGGGCATTTAATAAATGCCTGTTAAATTCAATTTAATAACAGAAAACTCTTTGTGTTGAAACTTAAGCAGAAATATTCCTTAAATATGATCACAAACATTAAAAAAGTGTTTCAAAGGAGCAACACAAGCATTTTAATGCAATCTTCAGGGTTAGGGAAGGACCCTTCTAAGAATAAGCTCCAAACTAGAAGTCTTAAGGGAAAAATAGTCATATTTGATTATCTAAAATTTAAAATGTTTTATGTAAAATATTAACCCATAAACAAATATAAAAGGCAAATGATAACCTGAGGAAAATGTTTGCAATATATACAACAGAGCGTGGGCGGGGGGCGAGGGGGGAAGGAAGCATTCTTACATAGATAATGCGTATAAATTAATTTGGAAAATAAAACCTTCAACAGAATGGATAAACAAAATAAACAAGGAATTCATAAGATAATTATAAAGTTTCAAACAAACCTGTAATCAAATAAAGAAATAATGAGAAACTTTTGTCCAACCAGAACAGTAAAGATAAAACAGAATGATGAATTCTAACAGACATCTGAAAACATAGCTGATATGAAAAAACTGAAAAAACAGATCAGAAAAAATTTTTAAAGAAAATCTAAACCAGAAAAATACAACTTCACCTCACTACTGTTTATCTAAGGCAGTTAAGTACATTTGCCAGAATCCCTTCTCTGTTTGGATCCAGGTTCAATTTGGACAAGGTGCTATTTGGAAGATGAAAGGAAAGCAACAGCCAGTAAGTAGTCTCAGAAAACTGAAGGGGAGTAGAATTTGCCACTCCAAAATATTACTGTTTGGCATAAGGATTATCTTGAGCTAGTTATTTTTAAGAACAAGCAGACACAAGAGAAGCTCTGAACATCTGAATCAAAATCACCCTTTAATAAGAGACATTTATATTTATAAGGGAACTTTCATTTGTAAGCTTGTTTCCATCTCTGTAGCAGGAAGAGGAGGATGAATAAATCTCTAGAAACTCTTATCAATGGAAAAGGCAAGGACTTAAATCTTCATGACAACTTTATCCTTGTTCATTCTACTTTTCCTGGTTACCTCCCATAACTGACTGCCCCGAACCCAACATCTTTCTTTTGTCTTTCAAGTGATGGCTTGGACCATTTCTGGGAGTTATTCAGTTTTCCTGGGACTCTTCAATGTATACAGGAGGTATACATACATGTTATTAAACTTCTGTTTGTTTTTCTCCTTTTTAATTTGTACTTTTTATTATGGGGTAGGGAGGTGGGTATCTCATCCAAGAACCTAGAAGGGTAGAAGTAAAATTATTTTTCCTTCCCTACAGTCCACATAACGATGTGCATGAGAATGTTCATAACATTTTACTTGTAATAACCTCAAACTAGAAACAAAGCAAATGTAATCAAAAGGTAAATGGATATACATATATTCATACAATAAATTCCTCCTCAACAATGAAGTGAATTTTCCATACAGGAAATAATATGTGAATCTCAAAAACATTGTTTTGTACAAAAGAGCCACAAACCAAAGAATATATATTGTATAATTTCATTTATAGGAAGTTCAAGAACCAGCAAACTCATCTATGGGGATAGAAATCAGAACAATTGTTGTTATGGGGGAAGTGGATTGACTGAGAAGGAGTATGAGAATGCTTACTGGAGTGATGGAAATGTGCTATATCTTGATTTGGGCAGTGGTTACATGGGTGTACATACTCGTCAAAGTTTATCCGACTCTATACTTAAAAACTGTACATTTTATTGTATATAAATTATACATTAATAAAAAAATTAAAGAACAAAGTAGAGAAAATATTAGAATATAATATTTATTTGAAGAGCCAGGAACAGCAGAAATGGGAGATATACAGTATTTAAAGATATAATGATTGATAGTTCTCTAAAACTGATGGAAAGAATCAATCTACAGAATCAAAAAGTCCAAACTACTCCAAGGACAATCAATAAAAATTGATCCGAACCTAGACATATTTTAATAAAATTGAAGAAAAATTCAAGAACAAAGGAAAAATCCAAAACAACAGCCAAAGAAGAAAGGTAAACAACCTTGAAAGGGATCAACAATTAAATAGAATAAATAAACCACAAATGAGCCACAAAAAAAAAAAAAAAAAAAAAAATGCTAAACAAAAGAAACTAAACATTTGAATATTTGCTTAATGTTCAAAAACAGATAAAAACTAATAAACAGTGATAGACTTCAAAATGGTTGGTTACTTCTAAATAATAAGGATGGGGGAGGGGGTTCGCAAGAGGGAGCTTTTGGAATGCTGATAATCTATTTCTAGATCTGGGTGGTGTATAACTAGAAGATTCATTGAGTTGTCCAGTGATGATTTACACAATGATGACTTAAGCACCGTTACATCTTACTTAATGCTCATGTTAACTTGCAGCGAAGTATTGCTATAGAGAAAAAAAATCTGTCCTGAATAAGAAAATCCACAGAGACAGAAAGTAGTCTAATGGCTGCCAAGGACAGGGAGTTAGGGAGGATGAAAAATGACTGCTATTGAGTATGAGGGAAAGCAGAGTTCGCCACTTCAAAATACGCCTTTTTGTACATATTGATTTTGAGCTGGTAATTTTTAAGAAGTAAAAGACTTGGGGAAAATCTTTGACCTTCCTCCTAACTGCCTAAAAGAATTTAAATAGAGGACCTGCTCCAGGAAGGAAGCTATCATCACAGATAACTGTAGTTTAATATGAACTAGTGTGTGATAGGGAGGAACCTAGCAAGGCCTTTTAGATCAAAATCCTCTCTGTGTCCCATTGTTAATGACGGCCCAGCAAACATTTGTTTACCAAACATTTGCTCTTCCATCTCCATATGAATTGCCTTTCTGTCCTTTGAAGTCCCAAACCACAACCCAACCACCCCCTTTTCCTTAGCTCAAAGCAGGTATAAGCCTTAATTGCCTGATTTGTCCTCAGGTTCCATACTATGGAACCCCCATGTGAACACGGGTAATAAATTTGATTATTTTTTCCTGTTAATCTGTCTCATGTCAATTTGATTAGTAGACCACGCAGAAGAACTTATAAGGGTAGAAGGAAAATTATTTTTCCTCCCCTACAATACTCAATGTGATCTTTCATTCTGCCTTCATACACACTCACATGGATAAACAAATGTAAACACATATACATATATATGCTTACACATTTACATACCTATGAATAGTATACATAGACTTCAGTATGTACATATTTACATATAAACATATACATATTTATTACTTTTATATACATCTATACTTATCCATCTATACATTTTCCTGCATCGTTATACAATCTTTAATGAACAATAGTAATTTAAAATTGTTAACAGCCAAGCATATAAAACCTTCCCCTTAGCTCAAGATGGCATATAAGCCTTAACTGCCCCATCTGTCATTGGGTCTCATATTCTTATGGAACCCCTGAATGTACATATGTAATACATTTGGTCATTTTCTCCTGTTAATGTGTCTCATGTTTATTTGATTATTAGTCCAGTCATAATAATTTAGAAAGGTGGGAAGTAAATTATTTTTCCATTCCCACAAATACAAAGTTTATTTTGGGGGGAGTTGAGGAAAATGTTCTATAATTATATAATAGTGATGGTTGTACAACTCTGTGAATATATTAAAAACCACTGAACTGTTCACTTTAAAAAGGGTCAATTTTATGGTATGTTAATTATATCTTAATAAAATTTTTATTAAAAAATTCTGCTCTGTATTTGCAGAGTTAAGAAAAAAGCGCACTGAAAATTAAATGATGATAAAAGAAAGAGATCCTACCTAGTGCTAAAGTGTTTGGATCCATTCATGCTCCTTACAGAAACTTTCTTTCTTCTTCCCTTATCATACACTGTCATAATATTTAAGTATGAGAAAGAGTTCGCCTGTTATTTTAAAACTAATTCAAATATGTGCAGCTAATTACCATACTTGCCAAGGAAACCCTGTACAAGAGTGCTGTAGATTCTGTTGAAGAAATGCATTGGGATTTTGAGCCAAGTGAATTGTGTTTCCTTTTCTAAGACTTCTTATAGCTTTATCCTGCCTACAGTGATACACAACTACTGAATTAATCAGGCACCAATAGAAAAATGATCCCTTTGGAATACTGATGAAAATTCACTTCTATATTATTATATAATTTTAAACCTGAATGCTTTAGCAGAATGATTCCTTCATTGTCCTGTGTTTAGACATAATATAATTAAGAACTTCTGCTCTATATTCTATTCCTGGGAAATATTTACTTCTATTTTCCAAATACTAGATAGATGCATATATGGAAGGAAAGAAGGAAGGAAGGAAGGAGAAAGAGAGGGAGAGGGAGGAAGAGGGGGAGGGGAGGGGGAGAGGGGAAGGGGAGAGGGAGAAAGAGAAGATAGATAGATTCCTCACAATCTTTCTTCTAAATTCTGGACTCATATATCCAACTGCCTACACAGCATCATCCCTTGATTGCCCCACTCAGATGCCCCAAATTCAATATATCCAAACTAAACTCATTATATTTTTTCTCAGTCGAATCCCTTCATCTGTTTAATGCATTCATTTAATAAGCACTTATATGGTGCCTAGTATGTGCCAGGCAGTGTTCTAAATGCTTTACAAATATTACCTTATTTAATCTATGTAACAGCTCAATGATAAGTACTGCTGCCACCCCTGTTTTTACAAATGAGAAAACTGAGCCAAAGAGAGGTTAAATAACTTACCAAATCACTCAGTGGAAGAACAAGGATACAAGCCCAAACATTTGGGGTTCAGAGTCCTTGCTCTTAGACAACTGGTTATTTTTGTTTGTTTGTTTGTTTTGTTTGTTTGTTTGTTTTATCTCAGTGGTTTGCATCACCATACACCT
This sequence comes from Rhinolophus sinicus, assembly GCF_036562045.2. Lineage (NCBI taxonomy): Eukaryota > Metazoa > Chordata > Mammalia > Chiroptera > Rhinolophidae > Rhinolophus > Rhinolophus sinicus. The sequence goes on along the minus strand of NC_133768.1, from coordinate 20,098,533 downwards.
TGTTGCTCAATCCAGAAACGTGGACATCACCCTCAACCCCTCCTTTATCCTCACGATTCACACATCCAATCAATCACTCTGTACTCTTGACTTTATCAATTCCTTTCTATCTCTGTTGTGTCTCCTCTAATATACCATTGAATTATTCCTGGATAATGGCAACATCCTACTGGAAGGAATCCTGGTCTCCTTCTGGCCTCTCTCCAATCTACCATTCACATCAAACCAAACAACAGTTCTAAAATGCAAGCTTGATCTTGACTCTTCCTTTCATAACACCCTTCAGAAGTTCTCCCCTATGCTGAGGAGGTAGTACTTCCTTATTATAGTTTGAGGCCATATGTGATTGTATCTTAATGAAGAAAAGACTCAGAAGGATAAAGTCCTGGATTAACATAAGATAAATATAAATGAGTGTTTCCTGAGTAAAACACAGATACTTGTTTTTGTATGGTGTTTTGATTTTTCATGAAAAACATTTAGCTGGCATACAGATAAACTAGTAATTTCACTACTTAACAAGAATATATTCAAAAATAATTTTTTACCTAATTAATATCCCCTAAAAACCCCTACTATCTCTTACACATTTACTTTAATTAAGGCTCAGGTCCAGTCAGGAAAGAAAATGCTTGTCTTCATACTTTTTAACTTCAGAAAGTGGTCTTAATTACCTCCTTTGATATGGTCTCCAAGTATCTTCATTCTAGAGAGTTCTAAATTCAAATAGGAAAACTCCAGAAAGTGAGGTAGAGTGAACTTATAATTCGATTACTGTTTGTTACAAAAACAACAGAACTAATGTTCATTGAGTTCTGTACCTTCACTGTCTAAGGCAGCACCTGGCACACAGTAGGTACTCAAAATTTATTTGTCAAATGAATGAATTAAAGGCTTATTATTTTTAGGTGCTGTGCTACTTATTTTACATTCACTGTGTCACTCAACTCTTACAATAACCCCGTAAGATATGTATTGTCAGCTATTTTTCACATGAGAAGAATAAAGCACAGAGAAATGTGAACTTTCCCATGTGACAGAGCTGGATTTGAGTCCAGAGTGCAGGACTCCCTCACCCAATTCATTTGCTATTAGCTACATATTACTACTGAACACTTGAAATATGACCAGTGAAAACTGAGATGTGCTATCAGTACAAAAATACAAATTGGATTTCAAGACTTAGCAATAAAAAGACTGTCCTATAATTTAGTATTTTTATGTTGATTGCATGTTAAAATAATGATATTTTAGACATATTGGGTTAAATGAAATACATTATTAAAAATAATTTCACCTGTTTATTTTTATCTTTTTAAATGACTACTAGAAAATTTTAAATTACCTATGTTGTTGACATTCGTGGCTCAGATTATTTTTCTATCAGATAGAGCTGGCCAAAACAGACCCCAATACCATTTTTTAAAAACTTTTCTTATTGTGAAAATATATGTACAGAAAACTGCAAATTACATAATATACAATTTTATGAATAATTACAGATGGAATGTCTGTGTAACTGCCACCCAGATCAAGAAACAAAACATTTCTAGGATTCTGGACAAGCATGTGTGCCCTTTCTCATTAAAAACACTGTTGCCTCTTCCCCGACAGGTAGTAACTATTCTTTTGTTGTGTTCATATCCTTGCCTTTATTTGTAGTTAACTACCTATATAGGTAACCTTAAACAATGTGGTTTAGTTTTGTCTATTTCATGCGTTTATGTAAATGAACTCAAACTGTATGTATCCTTTAGGTTTCTCCTTAACATGTTTTTAAGATTCATTCAAGATAGTGCATGTATACATTTCTATGGTTACATAATATTCTACTGTGTAATTGTACCATGTATTTCATATTCACTTTCCTGTTGTTAGACATCAGTTGCTTTCAGGAATATGATTCTTTATAATTACAAATAATGCTACTACCAACATTTTTGTACCTGTATCCTTGAAGCATATGTGCATGTGCTTTTCTAAGTATATACACAGGAGTGAATTGACTGGATCATACACTATGCCTGTCTTCAAAGTTACTAGATATAAAATTTCCCAAAGTGGTTATATGCAAACTATACTTCTACCAGTATAGTATGAGTGTCCCCATTACTCATCATCCTTGCCAACAGTTAATATCATTATACATTTTACTTTTTGCCACGTTAGTGGGTATGTACTAGTATCTCTTTGTGGTTTTAATTTTTCTTTCTCTAATCACTGATGAAGTTCAGGTTTTCATATATTTAATGGCTACTTAAATATCCTCTTTCTGAAGTACCTATTAAATCTTTTGCTCATTTTTTATCAACTGCTGACGTATATTTTGATTATTCTGAAAGACCACCAAAACTGCACTGAATGTCACAGCTGTTTCCTCCAGATTGGCAAATGCTCTTAATACAAAAGCATTACTTGAGGACCAGGTTTAACTTTCTGGGTCCTCAACTTTCATTTATTATGGCCTTATAATTCTTCACTATCTTGTTAGTGCGTCAGAGTTTTTAAGAGGTTTCTTTATTAATTTACTCTTATTATTTTTTACTTGTCCTCACTAAGAAGACTGGTCTGATTTGTTGTCCCATCACTCCAAAAATCAGTTATTTCTCAAGACCGTGTTGTCTGTAATTCCATGTGTACATTAATCCTTCCATGTAAAAACTCACTACATGGATTTTTGATTCTGCCAAAAAAGGAATAACTGCTTTGAGAATTACTCTTTCACCGTAAACAACTAGAAAACTGGGGGAAAATATATGTAATAACTCCTTTATGACATTAAACAACAGACAGCACAAGACTGTGATCCCTATGAGAAGGGAAATAAATTAGATGAGCTCTATGATTGACTCAGCTCTTCATCAGGAGAAAATTTTTGAACCATGACAAAAAAAAAAGCCCAGATTGTCAGACTTGATTAAAACAAATGCAAGATCCACCTATGGTACTTTCTTTAAGAAACCCACTTAAAAGGCATAGATTGGCTAAAAGTAAAAGGATGAAAAATGACATACCATACAAACATAAATACGAATTTACCCAAGAAAAATGCAAATGCATGCCCACCCAAAGACTTGTATGCATATGTTAACAGAGCTTTACTATGGTCAAAAAACTGGAAAGAACCCAAATATCTATCAACAATTGAATGCATAAAACTGTGCAGTATATATATAAATAGAGCTCTACTCAATAATAAAAACAATGAACTACTAATACAACATGATTGAAATTCTTTACAATGAGCAAAGTCAGACAGAAAAGCGTACACACCATATGATTACATTCATAGAAATTCTAGAAGAGGGAAAACAAAACAAACATATATGTTATATATATACCATATATATAACATATATATATATATATATATATATATATATATATCACACACACACACGATAACAAAAAAATATATACACATTTTAAGAAAGGAAAAAACTATTAAAATTTTAATACAACGAATGATGCTCGCATTCATTTGATTAATGCCGTAATTCAACTTTGAAGAGTAATACATGGATAACACCTCTTAAAATATATATGTCACTGGTTGCCTGAGGCTGGGGACAGTGTGGAGGTATTGACTACAAAGTGGTACAAGGGACCTTTCTAGGGTAATAGACATATTCTATATTTTGATCATTGTGATGGTTACACAGGTATACGAGTATACATGTGTCAAAACGCATGCAACCGTACCTTGAAAATTGACGCATTTTATTGTATGTGATTTATTCATCAATAAACTTAATTTTTATTGAAACACTTTCTAAGTTGCAGGCCAGCGCATCAGGCTTTATCTCCTAATTCCCCTTCATTTAGCCTGCACACCAACCTTCCTGACTCCTGGCAATTACCAGAAGGAACAATGTTCTTTCTTTTCCATGAGTCTCAACCTGGAATATCCTTCCTTCTATGTGTACTTGGCAAACTCTTATTTATCTTTCATGACATTGCACAAATGAAGTTGTATCATTTCATAAGAATAGATCTGAACAGAAAGATAAAGCCACGTTTTTGCTCCACAACCCTGAAAAAGGCAATTAATCATCTTCAAACTAATACCCTCACTTGTAACAAAAGGATATAAATTCCTCCTTCACAGAAATTTTTATAAGGGTGGATAAAATAGGATATATAAAAAGTACTCGGAATATATCAGACACATGATAAGGGCTCATTTTAATCCTCTATCCCAGTTCTCACCGCATTGTAATATAATTATTTCCAACATCTACCAGAGGGTTGAAAAAATAATAAAAACTAAATATGTGTTTAATTATATTAACATGAATGAAAATGGATGAACAAGAAGCCATGAGGGCTAGATATTAGTTCTAATTTCCTTACTACTTTTACTTCTGCACTTACTTTTATGGAACCTTGAATTCCTTTATTCCTTTTATTAACTTCAGCACAAATATTTTCCATGTAAGAGATTTTATTACGCTTATATAATAAAGATGGTCTAAGTAGATACATAATTGGTATCTTCCAAGACGTATGTCTATGTGGATAGTGAGATTCTTACAAAATTTGCACGATGACTCTACAATGACACATGATACTTTATTAGAGTATATTACTACTCATAAAAAATTAATAAAGATTATTTTAATTGATACTGAAGGAGTTTAGAACAGACCTCCCCAAGATGTGGCACTTTGGCATGGGGATTATTTTGAAATGAAGGCAATCGAGGCCCTGTGGGCTCAAGAGAGACTTCTGCCCCTCCCTTAACTACCTAGAAGAATCTAAATAGGGAGTTTTGCCCATAACAAGAATATCACCAGAGATAACTTTTTATGACCTATCTATAGGGCAGGGCAAATGTCTCATTACTGAGCATCTGCGCTTATCATCCTGAGACTTGCCCTCCTCTCCTCTGAAGCCGCAGGTGCCTTACCTCATCCTGAGCTCAGAATGCTATATATACCTCATTTTACCTTTCTGTCTCTGAACCTCTCATGTATGTGGGGTCTCTGACTCTCTCATACATGTGGTATGTATGTAACGAAATTTGGTTATTTTCTCTTGTTAATCTGACTCATGTTGATTTAATTATTAGACCAGCTGAAAGAACCTAGAAGGATAAAGGAAAATTTCTTCCTCCCTCATAATTCCAAAGAAGACTGGTGGTGATATTTATTACCTTCTGTTTAGTACCAGAACATATGATATTTTATGGGTATAAGCCACCATCTTTTAAAAATATTAGTCAGATCTCTCAAATTAATCTTTTCACAATATAAAATACTCATTTTTCTTCCTTCTGAAGAGTGACTAAAGACAGTAGACAGATTTTTCTTGCACCTTTGTATTAATGTCAACAACCTTGTATTTTCTTTCCTCATCTTCCTTAAAAGCAGCCTATTTGGGGTTTGATAAAACCCCGGATTTCTGTATTCAGGGCTGACACCATGAAATGGGGGGCAAAAACATCTGGTGGGTGTGGAATGGAGTCGTCATTTTGTACAGGGTGATGGCAGTTATAAGAGGGAAGCAAAAAGACAGCTGTGAGGAGGTTCTGAGCAGTTCCTATTCTCAGGATATGCTGAACTCATAATTCAGGCCTAATGAATGTGTCTTTGAGATGTAACAGTCTGTTTAGATCCCTACTTCCGCCACTGCAGAAAAACTGAACACAGAAATGGTAATGATTTCATGTAAAATTCATAAATAAAATGCAAAGACAAGGGGAGTGGTGTGGTATGAGGACTAAGTCAATGGAGCTGTTTTAGCCCGAACTGTACTTTATTTTACTTCAGTTGGAATATATGTGAAGCCAAAATATTTGTAAAGGCCATGCTGCACAATAAACAGATATGCTCTGTTCTTCCTACAAAACTACTGGATTGATGCCATCATCAGTAACAATCTGGTTAAGTGACAGGGGACATAGGCCAGCAATCAAGGTTCATGATAGAGAGTGTAATACACAAGTCTTTAATTAGGCAAATATTTTTTTACATTACAGGTTCAGTTTGACATCAAGTACATGTATATGTCAGTATTCAGAAGCCTGTAAATAGTTACGTTCTATGGCATCCATAATGGTTTAAAAAATATTAGTACTCTGGGGTGTTGGTTGATAAGTGCTAGCAAACAATGAAAAAAGGAACATAATGAAAAGCTCACCAAATTCTTACTAGTCTAGCCAGCTAACCAGATATATAGACACAGATTTACACATACTATAAAGAAAGTCTAATAATGGGGAAACTTCTCATATACATTTTTTGTTTATTCTAATGTTCTGCATAAGTAATAAAAAAACCTAAGAAAAAATCAAGTAGGTAAAGGACATACACGATCATGGATAATGATTGGGTTTATAGAACAAGATAAAGTTTCTCATTTGAATTTTAAATCACAGAATGCAGCAATCTTTGACCTTTCTCATTTCTTGAAAATGAGAAAGTAGACAGACTGAGGCAATATACAGCACCTGCCTGAATATTGTCACAGGATTGCTAAGTTATATAGTGCTTTCTGCATTGCAGCTGGCATCTGTACTGAGTGAAAGGTCATTTCCAAATGCAAATAGGAGAATAAACACATTTATGCAAAGTGCAGCATAACTTTATTCAAGGTAATGAAATCAAAATGTCTAGCTGGTTCCATATAAAAATTGTCACTTTAAAGTCTTCACATTCACACTGTTGTCTAGTTTAATAAAAATTTGTATACTCACATCAGATTTAAACCTGGAGCACGTCTTTTTCTCCCAATTTCCAGTGAGCAAATATGACAGGAAAGTAAGTGTGTGACACTGTTGAAAGGAAAGTTGGTGACCTGATATAAACCAAGCCTTGATATATAGTTAGAAGTGGTCTTCCTTATGATGTAAGGACATCCCAGCCTTATTGGCAGGAACGCTTGCATTTACATTATAGTAAATCATTGCCTCAAAGAAACCTTTAGCTGAATTTGTCCCCTAGAATGCTCCAATCCTTTCTAATGACAGGTAGACTGATAATTGGTTATAGGAATTCAGGACAGCCATTTTAGGACTTGGGGTTGATAAATTCCTACCCCTGGGTGACTCCTTTTAATTGAATCTTATCAAAAGATAATGAGGAGGGGTGGCCAGTTAACTCGGTTGGTTAGAGCATGGTGCTAATAACACCAAGGTTGCTGGTTTGATCCCTACATGGGCCACTGTGAGCTGCAGCCTCGTTAATAAAAAAGAAAAAAGAGATAATGAGGAGATTGTGATTATAAACATTTTTTGAGGGTTCTTATGGTGCTTTAGAATCAAAAGCCTAAAAACCACCAGATAGCCAACATTCAAAATTTATATATTTTACTATAGTTTCCAAAATGTGGTCTCTAAATTCTGTCTTCAATTAAAACATTCCAAGAATTCCTTAGAGAAATGGATGAATTCAGGAATGGGACAGAAAACGTAGAAGATTAGCTTAGGACATTACTGTGCCAGAAAGCTATTTACAAATAATAATAATAATGGGTTAACGTCAAGGTGAAGGAGCTTCCAGTGGACTAAGATGAGATAATTTGAGCATCAAAAAGAATGAGGACTTCAATGGATTTAAATATGTCAAGGGTATACAAATCCATAAGTTCATAATGATACTAAAAATAATAATTGATCACAATTAGAAGTTACCAGTACACCAACTCATTACTCTGAAAATTGATAAGTTAAAGAAGGAAACATTTGTCCTGCCTCAACAACACTTGGTATACTTCAGGGTAACCAAACAATTGATGAAGTCCTTCTGTATATAAACCTTCTGTTAAATAAATGCAAAATGAATTTTAGAATCAAAATATCACCATTGTGAAACACTTAATAAAATAATGACTCTAGAGAAACAGCATGAAGAGCTACCAAAGCTATTAGATAAGAGGTTGATGAGGAACTTTATAATAGTTGGCTAAAGCTGGTAACACCTGAACCCACTGGTCAAACATAACAGCTCTTAAAATAGGACAACCAGATATTAGGTCCTTGATGTAATACTTAGAAAGTAACCTGTGAAGTTACTTACACAAAATTTAAACCCATATCCAAATAAGAGTTCATTACCTGGTCACACAATGTATGAGAGATATCAGAACAATTTAAATGATAACATAAAAAGGAAAAATCAGCCAACACCAAAATGTGGGACACTCTACTGAACAAATAACCTGGTTTCTTATGGCATGAAGAGGGAGGAGAGGCACTGTTACAGAGGAGACTTGAGAGACACACAACCAATTACAATGCATGAAAGTTATTTAGATTCTTACTCAAACAAACTAACTGAACAAAAATAATTTTGAAGCAATTTAGGAAAATTGAACATAGAGTAGATATTAAATAATTTTGAAAAATCACTATTATGCTGCCATAATCGAAAGAGTGGGTGAAAGATTAGACACATAAACCAATTGAATAAATTGACACAGAAACAGATCTACACAAATATAGCAATTGACAGCTTTTAAAATCAATTCTATGGAAAAAGGATAGTCTTCTAAAGAAATATTGCTGGACAATTGGACGTCCATCCTCAAAAAAAAAAAAAAGAGAACTTCAACTTATATCTCAAACCTTGCACAAAATTAACTCAAAATGAATGACAGGCACAAATTTAAAATTATAAAACTTTTAGGAGAAAATTTTCATGATCTTGGGTTAAGCAAAATGTTCTGATGCATAAAAGGAAAAAAGATAAATTTGACTTTATTCAAAATTAAAATCTTTTGTTCTTCACAAGACAATATTAAGAGACTATAAAGATAAGCTATGGACTAGAAGAAAATACTTGCATATCACTTATCCAACAAAGGACCTGTATGTAAAATATATAAAGAATTCTCAAGACTTAGCAATAAAAAACAACCCAATTTCAAAAATGGGTAAAAGGTTTGCCCGTATATATCTTCCATATATCTTCACCAAAAGAAATATATGGAATGCAAATAAGCACACGAAAAGATGCTCAACACCATTAGTCAGTAGGAAAATGTAAATTAAAATCACAATAACATACCACTAAGTACCTATTAGAATGGTTAAAATAAACAAACATAAATCCTGACAATACAAAGTGCCAATAAGAATAAGGAGCAACTAGATCTCTCATACACTGTGGAAATGTAAAATGGTACAGCTACTCTGCAAAGCAATTTGGGAATTTCTTAAATTTAAACATATACCTACCATGTGACTCAACTCCTACATATTTACCCTAGATAAATTAAAAGTTATGTCCACAAAAAAACCTATATATAAATATTTATTGCAGTATTATTCATAATCACCCAGAACTAGATAAACCCCAAAGTAATTCAACTAATAAATGGGAAAACAAAGTCTGGCACATTCTTACAATGGATTACTACTCAGACAAACAAACAAATGAAAAAGGAACACATTACTGACTCACAGAACAATATGGATGAATCTCAAGTGCATTATGCTAAGTGGGAAAAAAATGCAGACTCAAAGATTACATTCAGTATAATTCCACTTATAGTACATTCTGCAAAAACCAAAACTATAGAGACTGATAACAAATCAGTAGTTTCTAAGTGTCAGGAATGCAAGGATGGTTTGATTAAAAGTGGACAGAAAAGGGAATATTGGTGGTGAAGAAACTGTTCTGTATTCTATTTGTGGGGGTTGCTACAGAACTCTATGCATTTGTCAAAACTCACAGAAGTGCACACACACACACACACACACACACACACACACACACATACTCTATGTAAATTAAAACATAAGAACATTAAAAATATATTACATTTAAAAAGAATATATTGTCAAATTGGTTAATTCTGTTAGTGGCGTGTTGATATTAAAAACAAAAATATCACCTAGATGTGCTATGTAAAAACTCCTGCAGAAATGGCAAAAACATGAAGGTGGAGAGCAACAGGAATTCTCATCTATTGCTGGTTGGAATGCAAAATGGTATGGCCCCTTTGGAAGACTGTTCAGCAGTTTCTTACAAAACTAAACATACTGTTACCATACAACCCAGAAATTGCACTGCTTGGTATTTACCAAAAGGAGTTGAAAACTTATGTCTACACAAAAACCTGTACTTGGATGTTTATGCCAATACCTGGAAGCACCCAAGATGTCCTTCAGCAGGTGAATGGATAAATAAACTGTTCTACATATAATGCAATACTATTCAGCACTAAAATGAAATGAGCTATAGAGCTATGAAAAGATAGAAACCTTAAAAGTACATATTACCAAGTGAAAGAAGACAATCTGAAAAGGCTACATGCTGTATAATTGCAAGTATATGACATTCAGGGAAAGGCAAAATTATACAGAGAGTAAAAAGATCAGTGGTTGCCAGGGATTGGGATTGGGCGTGTGAATAGGCAGAGCACAGAGGATTTTTGGGGCAGTGAAAATATTCTGCACGATACCATAGTGATGGATACTTGTAATTACACATTTTTCCAAATCCATAGAATATACAACATCAAGAATAAACTCTAACATAAAGTATAAACTCTGGGTGATAATGATGCGTCAATGTACGCTCATTCATCGCAACAAAAGTGCCACTTTTGGTGATGGGTATTGATAATGGGGGAGGCTGTACATGTGGGGGGGGGGCGCATGAGGGTATATAGGAACTCTGTATCTACTGCTCAATATAGCTGTAAATCTAAAACTGCTGTAAAAAAGCAAATTCTATTTTTAAAATGGCAAAAAAATGATTCCTCTCATTCCTCACATGCCTCTGTGCAATGTGACTTTGCCCCTCCTTCCATCAAGAGGTAGACTGCTTCCCTCCCCTTGAATCTGGGCTGACCCTGTGGCTTCTGTGACCAATAGAATGCAGCAGGAAGTGTTGGTGTGTGACTTCCAAGGCTACAGCTTATGAGACCTGTTTTCCGTCTCTCAGAATCCTAAGACCACCTTGCTATGAAAAAGCCAGGTTTAGCTTACTGGAGGGCAAGAGATCATGCAGAGAAAAATCGAGGTGCTCCAGCCTACAGCCACTACCAAGTGCCAGACAAGTGAGTGAAGCTATTTTGGATCCCACAGCCCAAATTTAGTCCATAGCCAAGTAACTGAGAATGCATGAGTGAGCCCAAATGGCATGACATAGAGCAGAGACAAGCCGCAGGGACAAGCCACAGAGCTGAACCCAGATCAAACCATAAAATCATGTGCTCAGTATTGGGGTGGTTTATTACATAGCAATCAATAACTGTAACACAAATATACTGAGGTATTCAAGAGTAAAACAATACAATATCTGAAATTTAAACTACCCCTAAAAAGAGGAGGAACTAAACAGGAAAAAAAAGGCAAAATATTGAAAATTGGTGAAGCCAGTTACATTGGATTTTTATCACATTATTCTCTCTACTTTTGTGTACTTTGAAAAATTCTACAATAAAAAGGTTTAAAAATAACTTGGTCTTTTAAAATGATTATAATAAAAATTATTTACTTATGTATCTACCATATAAATAATAACAAATAAAACAAAAACAAAAAAACAACAAATTAAGTATAATATTGTGCAAGTAGGGCAAAGGGAAATAGTAAAAAAACCCATAAATATGAAAAAGAGTCTCTTAAAATCTTTTGACCTATGCTTAATTTTATTTTCAACTGGCTTCATGAAGTCAGTTGTTCCATATATAGAACAAGTTTATACTTTTCTAGTTTTTATATTACAAAGACTAATGGTGGGGTTTTTTCATATACCCCCTTTACGGTATTTTAACTATCCTAAAAATAAGGGTGTAAAAGGTTAGAAAAAATAAGAGAAGCAATTTTGAGCAAAGGTGTCTGATCTCCAAATACCCTAAGTTGAATCACAACATTTTAAGAACAAAAAAGGCCTTCTCTTGAATCTCCTATCAAGAATGTCCTCTTGATGCTCGGTTTATCATTTAGATAGGAAAAGAATTTGCATGAGCAAGCACATATAAAATATTCCTATTAAATTCAGTATATCCACAGGTTTCTGCCGAAAGCCAATCACATCTGAGTATGACTGATTCTCATAACTCAACATCAGTAGGCCCAGAAAAGAATAATGAAGTGACTTCACCATCAACTCTGGAGTCTGAAGTTGGAAGAGCACTAACAAATGAAATAGGAGACACAAATGCCTATTACATAGTAATAGTAGATAGAGGTGGTGCTGAAGTTACCTTTGAACTGTGAGTTTCACTCCCATGTCTATCTGGCTATTTGGAGACTATAAAACCATGGAGAGAAAGTAAAAATAAAATATGCAAAAAACCTAGAATAATTCACAAGAACATAATTAGAACCACCAGGGAATCTTTTAAAAGTACAGATGAAGAATGGTTATAGATATCTACATTTTTTTAAAGAGCCCAAAATGTGATGGATACTTGCCAAAGTTGAGAAGCATTGCAAAATAAATAAGTTAAAAAGAAATAGGAATAATTGAATTTATAAGAAACCAAGCCTCCTAGTCAAAATTAAAACCTCTAGTATTTTTAAAATGCATGTATCTCATATGTAAGGTAATTATTTAGTGCCCATTATGTGCCAGTCTCTGAACAAGTCACTTTCCAAAAATGTGTTGCAGGGGAGCAAAATGTGCCACGCCAAAATAAGCCAGTTTGGCACACCGATTATTTTGAATTAAAGCTACTTGAGAAACAACCAGTGCAAGAACTGTGACCTCCCCCCACCCCCCGCCCTCCATCCTCTTGAAAGCAGGAAATAAATCTCCCATGTGAAAGGTGCCCGTCCTGCACCAGGAGGTGGAGAGACATCCTTCTCACCACAGACAGGGAGCTCAGGATCCAGAGGCTGCGCAAACAAACTCTGCTTAGTTTCTTCACTAATTAGCACCCACGCCTTCATTTCTCTATCTTGTCAGTCCTTCACAAACTTATTGTTTCTTTGTCTAAGAGGTATAATAACTGCCTGCTTGGTCACTTCTTTGACCCTCTTATGTGAGGCTCCTGTACGTATCAAATTAAATTGTTTTTTCTCCTGTTAATCTGTTTTGTACCAATTCAATTATTAGACCAGCCAAAAGAACCTAGAAAAATAGAGGAAACTTTTTCCTCCTCATTTAATGCAGAAATCACTTCAAAGTAAGTAAAATGATTTGCATTTCAGAAATGAGAAAACTAAGGGTCAACAGAAAAATGATCTCAGATCTCTTTGATCCACTGTCCTCACTGTTCCAACTGCACTGCACTGAATTTTGTGCTCAACTCAGAAATTAGTATCATATTAGGATGACTCAGTTAAAATAAAATCCCATTAGCAATGTAAATTATTTTTCTGTCTGCTTTCTGCAAGGATCTTATTCAACTAATACATACAATTTGAGACCATGGCTAATGAGCCAGGAAGTACCATTATGATATGGGTAAGATTTGTCTTTGATCCTCTTTCTATAGGTAATCCAACAATTTGGGGCCTTTCCCTTAAATTCTACAGCTTCCAGCTGTCCTCTGCCCAGTGTTTTCCCTATGTTCACTGTGTTATTTTCCCCAAGGTACACCACATGTCTTGGACCCAATCTGAACCTATCATCGTCATTAAAATCTGTCTTTAGTCTATTCCCTAGGCTCCTGTTTGGTAGCCAGCTTGAACATTTTGGTTAATTTCTAACCTAACGAAGAAAGCGGGGATTATTTGTAACTATGGGAGTTTTAGACAATATAAAATGGTCAATGAGAAAACTACATTGGTTTCAAATAGGATTAGAAATAGTATGGCTTTTCTTAAAGCACACCAAGGCTGTCTATCAAGAAACATGAGAGGATTTGAGATAAATGAGCAGCTGTTTGGCAATTCCGTATATCTTTAAACAAAATAAGAAAAGAGTAACTCAATTTCATCAGCACAAAGGATGGTTTGATGGGAAAATTCACTTTATGTGGGCAGGTAGTTGAGAGGGCTTATAGCTAATCAATCTATAAAGCTAAAGGGACCCTTAATACTCCATGAATTATACATTGTTATCTGTGTTTTACACATAAGAAAACTGAGGCTGAAAAAGCCTTAAGTAAATGACCCCAGGACACATAGCTTGTAAATGTTGGATCTAACACTTCTGTTATATGATCTGTGGCAAAGTTTACAGAACAGGAAACATTTTCCAACAAATAACATGTTAGTGCTGAAAATAAAATAAAAATTAAAAAGGAGAAAACAGAAAGAAAGCTGGAAGAAAAGTGAAAAGATATGAAGTATGTAACTCAGACTCCAGCCATACTGGCAAATAAAGCATCCTTTTGTAAGGGTAAAATTCAGGGAATCAATAATGCAGTTAAACTTAGCTAGTTTGCAGTGTAACTGACCGCGTAGCTCGCTATCTAGCCACCTGTAATTAGACTTAGTTTGTTTTCAGTTTAATCCATCCTGATATTCATCTGTTTTCTCTTTGTTTCTCCTCCCACTGATTAACTGAAGAATTCTGTTTGTTCCCTTTCTCAAGCAAACCCATACCTCGTTAATTAACAAAATCCTAACCTGAAAAGAGCAATTTCTTAATCCTCAGGCGCCCAGACACTGGAATACACATGAAGCCCCAGGCTGCTGTGGCCAGTCTCAGTCGGGAGTCCAGGAGTCCGGAGATAACATTATCTAAACTAGACCAGACCCCAGGAAGGATGTCTGCCCTCAGACCTGCCTGACCAACTCCCCCTTTCCTTTGTTCTTCTTGCGTCCCTATAAAACTTTCTGCCCATTCTAGCAATGGGGAGATGGCCTTTGGACGGGAGTCTGCCATCCTCCCAGAATGCCGGCATTCTGAAGAAACCTGCTTTTCTTTCCACCAACCAGGTCTCTCGATTTTTAACTTTTGCAAGCAGCACACAGCTTAACCATAGCATGGGATCACTTTCATTATTCTGTCAACCTAAGTAAAGAAGTAAACTTGAAGCAAGCTGAAATGACCAGAAATTGAGTTTATATGGGAACAGTAGAGGATTTGCAATTCTGGAATTATATGCTGTAGCAAGCTGCAGGCCAGACCGTTGAGGGTTTGGGGCAGGCTATATTTATAAACAAGGAGCGCAAAGAGGGGGCCCAGCCGGAGTCTAACAGTAAGTTCATTGGCTTGAGGATGTGGAGAGATTCTAGGTGGTGTGTTCTTAGCTCTTAAGTTTTGTTCTGAAGGTGCATTCATGAGATTCTTCATTTCATATCTTCCAGTTCTAGTTTAGATTGAAATCCTTTCACACTATCATTCAACACTTACAAAGTATAACTATTTGCTAAATACTGGAGATTCGGAGAAGAGTGAAAAAAAGAAAAGGAAGGAAAAAACACAATTCCTACTCCCTAGCTTCTCATAGTCTAGGGAAGGATTTCTTAAAATAAAATGCTTTGAAGGGCATCAGGGCGCCCTTGAGATTTTTGGAAAATGTTATGGGTACATGATTTTGTACCTGGGATGATAATCTTAGTTTTATCAGATTCTCAAGGGGTATAATGAAGAGATTTCAGGGGAGGAAAAATAATTTTCTCTCTACTTTTCTACGTTCTCGGCTGACACCCGTCCTGTAACAACAACAAAAAATTAACAAGAGGAAAACAAGCCTAAATTTAATAACATGTATACCTCCTGTATACATGGCAGACACCCAGGAAAACTGAGGAACTCCCCCAAATGGCCCAAGCCAGCACTTCCAACTAAAGCTAAAGAGAGATGTTGAGGGAAGGAGGAGCCAGTTATGGAGGTGACCAGGAAAAGCACAGTAAACAAGGGTCAGGTTGTTATGCAGATTTAAGTCCATGCCTTCTCCACTGATAAGAGTTTCTAGGGATTTAGTCATCCTCCTCTTCCTGGTACAGAGAGGAAGACACCCTTACAAATGGAGATCTCCCTCATTAATGTACATATCTCTTGCAAAAGGGTAACTTCTACTCAAGTTTTCAGAGCTTCTCCTGTGTCTACTGGTTCTTAAAATACTCAGCTGAAGATAACCCTTGTACCAAAGAAACATATTTTGGGGTGGTAAATTAAGCTCCCCTTTAAGATTCAAAATAAATTAAGACCAATGGGGGGGATCATTTCATAAATTATATAAATGCTTAAGCACTATATTGTACACCGGAAACTAATACAAAATAATATTGAATGTCAACTGTAATTGAAAAAAATAAATAGAACCAGTGATTCAAATATGTGTACTCAGTAACAGGTAGTGTCAGGAATCCTAAATATAATCTTCCTACATAAACTCTTTAAAAGACCAATTTCTCAAAATCAATTGAGCGGCAATTTGTTACTATTTTTACAGTGTAAGAAAACTGTACAAATCCTTGCAAAGACAGAAGAAATAATGATCTATCAAAAAGTAAATTATAGTCTTATTTTTAATAGAACCCATTCAAATAATTAAAACCATTTAAATACAACAGGATTGTAAAAGATGGTCTTAAAAGTCATTTAATCATGAAAGATGATTTATCTTTGTGAAAGGAAGATAAAAGGAATGTTATAGTGAACTAGATTACTTTAAGAAAAGAGTAGGAAATCAAATTGATAGTCTTAAACATAAAGCACATCTATGTTTCTTTGGGTAACCATATACTTTCTCATCTAAACAGGAACATTTTTGATAGTGAAAGGGAGCACTGAAAATATTTAACTGTCATAAACCAGGATATATGGTCCTCCCAATTTTGTTCAATATATTAAAAATATTAAACTTGAGTGTTTGTTATTGTATTGTTGTACTGACGGAATGTTTTTTCATTTCATTTCATTTCATTTGCTTTGCTTTGTTTTCTTTTTTATTAAAGATCCCAGACCTACAACCCTGTAATAATATACTATAAACTGATCTTATATATTGGCTGATTTATTCAACTTCGAAAATGCAATTTTCATGAGACTGTGATTTTTTAAAAAGTCCTTACCTACAAATTTTACTTTTTCATCAAGAAAAGAGTTCAACCTATAAAATCTAGTTGCGTGCAAGGACTAAGATTCTTAGGGGATCTAACAGGCCAGATGACCCCTTAAATCTCTCTATAGCAGAAACCCACAGAGAATAATTCTGTGTTTGTAACTAAACCTCTAAACTAGGAAATCTCAAGGCTCTAATATGATGTCTCTATAAAACAAAGAAATCATTTAAAAATAATGTGATGATATTGATCTGTTCCTTAGTTCTTTTATCCCTTGTTGCCAATAGCTTTATTATACCCAGGGACTAATGACTCGATTACAAATAGACTTCATCTTCTGTCCTTTAATTCTACTCTGGTTTCTGAGTTTCCTTAGTGCCAAAATTACTGGCATGAACATTCAGTCTACAAATGAAATCCACTAGGAATGACATTCTTGTTGACATCCAATAGTTTCTCCTGTTAAAAAAAAAACAAAATTCAACCAAGTAAATTTGGAGCTCTAATTGGCTTGATTAAGTGATTCTCATGAATTGGACAACATTCCTCCTAGCAACTAACTAGAAGGACACTCCAAGGAGTTGTTCAAAATGGAAGGGTTTTGTAGGAAGAAGGGTGGGGCAAGGGAGATATTGAAAAAGAAAGAAGTGTGTGGGGGCCTCTTTTCTTTGGGGGAACAGCAGGGGAAGGGTTTCTATTATGCATATTTCCTCCTCTTTCCATGGGGATGGAGAGGGCCCACATGACAGATTACCTTACTGGTGCTAGACCAGAAAATTCCAGACTGGTTGATTAAAATTATATTTCTGGGAGGGGTTGAAATTGCGTTACATCAAACATGAAATCTAAGTTTGGTACCATAGGATTTTAGTGTGAGTAATGCCATTTTGGGCCTGCAGTTTTCCTTTTAACAGCCCCTTGTTAATTCATTAATAAGTCATTTGTTTAATTTTCAATTGGTAATTTATCAGC
Organism: Rhinolophus sinicus; assembly: GCF_036562045.2. NCBI lineage: Eukaryota > Metazoa > Chordata > Mammalia > Chiroptera > Rhinolophidae > Rhinolophus > Rhinolophus sinicus. Next base: position 20,080,700 of record NC_133768.1, on the reverse strand, counting down.
CCCAATAAAAAGAGAAGATCTACTAGAAAGAGCTGCAGGTCCTGGATTAAGTTATACATTCTGATTAGCATTGCCTTCTCCATATACTTTCCATATTACTGGGGTTTTTTTTTGTTTTTTTTTTTTTTTCAGAAAACAGTCTCATAAATTTAAAACCAAAATATTACCACTTGGGGGAGGGGTGATGAAGACAAAGGGAAGCAGAGTCTGCCACCCCATAATATGCTTTTTGGGGATATTGATTACTTTAAGCTGGTAATTTTAGGAAACAAAATATTTAAGAGTCTTTTACCTCCCCCTTACCTGCCTAAAGGAATTCGGATAGAAAAAATCAGCTTAAAGGAAGGAAGCTATCACCTTAGCATCATAATACAAACTAAGTGTGGCAGACAGGGAGAAACCAAGCAAAGTTAGTTTGTGAGACTCCCTTCTGTGTCCCATTGTTTCTGGGTGGTTGGGCAAGAATTTGTTTATCCTTAATCCAGAATGGTATATAAGCTTCAACTGCCCAATGTTTCCTATGTCTCATATTCTTGTAGAACTCCCATGTATACATACCATGTTTCCCCGAAAATAAGACCTAGCCTGACAATCAGCTGTAATGCGTCTTTTGGAGCAAAAATTAATATAAGACCGGGTCTTATATTATATTATAAAATACCCAGTCTTCTATTATAGTAAAATAACACCAGGGCTTATATTAATTTTTGCTCCAAAAGACACATTACAGCTGATTGTCTGGCTAGGTCTTATTTTTGGGAAAACAGGGTACATAATAAATTTAGTCATTTTCTCCTGTTAATCTGTCTCATGTTAATTTGATTATTAGTCCACCAGAAGAATGTAGAACATAGGAGAAAGTAAAAATTATTTTTTCTCACCCTGCAAAGAACAAGAAAAAATGTCCCAAAATCAGAGGCAGTGGTTGAAAATATGTTAGAGTAAACTCAACCAGAAATAATTTTCTGCATATTAAAAAAACTGAAGAACTGATACTGGCAAAAATTATTGTGTGCCCTACAATGATTCCTTTGGTGATTGACTGAATATAAAACAAAAACCCCCTCTCATACAGATCAAATTCACTTATAGATCAATGCTCCCAAGCATCCTAAAGATCTTTTGCTTTGCTTTTGATCCAAAATGAGATTTTTGTCAGTTTTCCTCTATACTGATTCAGGAAGAGCTTTCCTGAAATTATGTTAAATTGGGAATTCTAAGGGGAAAAAATAGTATCTGTTGAGTTCATGATGTAGTTAATAATCATTACCAGAACAAGTTTAAAGTAATAAAAAGTGGATGGCATTGGTACCATAAAACCTGTCACATAAATACAAACAGGACTTACCCCCTCCCCCAAATAGCTTTCACATAAAATCTTGCCACCAGTTAAAAACAATAGCTCTGGGGTTAACAAAGAGAAAGTGAGTGAGTCCTATCTCCAGCAATATCCATAAGTAATTTACTGTGAGCTTGTAAACAATAGAGCAGCACAGTATGAATGCCAAAGAGGGTCTTTATATGTCGTAAAGCCACTCAAAAGTGCTCTTGCTGCAGCAAGTCTGACTGTGAGCTTTGATGTGCTGGAAAAGAAACTGCTTAGCTGAGGTCATCAGTTAGTAGAAAACAATTTCCCTCATACAGAGAAGCAGACACTGCTGTGTATCTGACATAGACAGATTGGAATTTAAAAACAGGGTTGCATAACGCGAGGTAGCTGGGAAAATGAATCTTGGATGCTCCTTCTGAATGACCGGTGTTGAAGCAAAAGGTGTGTGTGTGGGGGGGGGCACCTCTAAAGCAGGGCTTCTCAACTTGGCACTGTTGACATTTGGAGCTAGTAACTCTGTTGTGCGGCTGTCCTGTGCATTGTAGGATGTTTAGCAACATCAATGGTCTCTACCCAACAGATGCCAGGAGTATCACCCTCCTGCCTCCCCAATCAGTTGTGCCAGCCAAAAATGTTTGCAGACATTGTCAAAAGTTCCTGGGGAATTAAAATCACCCCTGGTTGAGAACCACTGGTCTTGCAGAAGGCAGAACTTTATGAAAACACTGAAAGGTTTACTTGGTGGCTTTACTTACATTTCTAATTTGATTCTGGTATAATTTGCTTTTTCTCCTAAATCCCAAAACACTTTGAAAGAAACACCGTTTGTTAAATGTCACATCCTTCCACAAAACCCCCATCCCCAATCGAGGGTAATGAAATAAGTCTGTATCTTATCTCATATCATAACATGATAAAAATGAATTACAGAGAAGTGCCTAAACTCTCTTGTGATATTTTTTCTTTTAGACCTTGACAAATACTATACATAAAGCAGTGTTCTGAGATGCAAAGGTTGGTCAGGGAAACCTAATAAAGACCAACTCTTTATTAATATTGAATGCATGAAACTATTCAAATCACAAAGCCCTGCTGAGAAGAATATACATTCACAATCATAAACAATACATAAAAGAGACGTATTTTGCCATGTATAATGTGCTCCCGTGTATAAGGCACACCCTCGTTTTTGGCCTAAACTTTCAGGGGGAAAAAAATCTTTAATTTTAATTTTTTAATTTAAATTTTTATTTGTTTACATTTAGGCAATTTTTTTGTATTATGAAGGGATTTCAGCATTTATTTAACATATTATGATACAAGAAATTTTATGTAACAAATAATTACAAAACACAAGAACAGATACAAGGTACAAGACATTTTACGTATCAGTAACACATTTACGATATTTACGCCTCATAGGAGGGGAAAAACTCTTCATCGTTGCAAGTTCGCTGTAAGTTCAACAAAAACGATTATCGAATTCTGGAATGTTATTTTGCATACGGATATCATTATTGATTTCTAGAGTTACACTTTTAAGTCATAAGCAGAAATAAAAGAATTAAAAACATTTATATAAATATGGAATTAGTACTACCTGTGTGTAATGTGCGTCCTTATTTTTCCCTCACAAATTTGGGCAAAAATGTACGCCTTATACATGGCAAAATATGGTATATTCAGGAGGAAGAAAATTAAATATTCTGATTAAAAAGTATTGGGAGCAAACAGAAAGGCACAAAAATGTAATTGCATGCAGCTGCCTTTACTCTGTGAGGTCTCCTAAAACATACGTGTTGAAAGTCTCACTATTTTTCAATGCTGGCTTATGATTCCTTATCCATTCTGTGGCTTACAATGCTTGATGCCAAAAGCTCTGCCAGAACACCTTTGAATTCAATTTGATTCTAAAACTTTGCTTAACTCTCTTTCAAACTTCTACTCACCCAAGGCCAGAAACTTCAAGTCAAATGAATGACAGAACTAATGTAGCTAACAAGACATTGCCTTGAATTGCTTCATAAAGCTTTCAATCTAATGTCATTAATGTCTGAATATAAATTTATTGACTTCCATTGAGATTAATAGCAAGTCGATCATATTGACTGAATCCGAATGAGTCAGTTGGATCATGTTGGTCAATAAATGTTGATCCAAGTTATAAAGAGCAGCCAGGGTCGAATGTAATGAAGCTTACAATAACCAATACAATACCGGGTATATCTTTTGTTAAGAAATATTGCCCCTGAGAACAAAAAAGAAGCTTAAGGTAACAGCCTATTAATGTTGACATCCAACCCCAAAGAAAATAGTGGAATGTATGTTCAGGTACAATCAGGGATATGCTGATATAGCACTTAGTGATAATATCACTAACTTATTTTAGAATGTTTTTCACTCTCAAAATAATGAAATTATGTGAATTCTATGGACACCAATATCTAGCTAACCAATTTGGTGGGCACTGACAGCAATGAGTTAACTTTCACGTTGAAAAGAAAAAGGAAAGAATAATTCATAGAGATATAAATGTTCTTTTAATATTGAAATTATACAGTGATTAAGACAAATAGTGAACAAATAAATAAGTCATGAAGGACAATCATGATTAATAATTGTTATGTACCACATGCTATGAATCGAGTCATTCAGTTCTCACGATTCTAGGGGGTAAGTGTATGATCTCCATTTTACAGATGGTAAAACTGAGGCATGGAGAGGCTACATAACCTTGTTATTGATGATAGAGGTGGGCTTTAAGCCCACGTAGCCTGGATTCAGAGTATACAGTCTCAATCACTGTCAGCTACAAGAAGGAATTAGAATTCTGAAGATTTGGGAGAAGGCTGTTGCAGGTAGAGGGATCAGGCAACGCAAAGGGTAGGCAGAGAAAAAACCTGGCATGCTTGAGAAATAAAAAGTATGCCATGGTTGCAGGAGGAGAGACAGGAAGGGGAGAATGAAATGAGAAGTAACAGATATTTTAACCTATGTTTGTCTATCACTGTTGAGAATTATTCAGTATCTCTAGTCTGTATTTCCCCTTTATTCCTGCTTTTTTGAAATCACCTGAAATTTGACTTCCAGATTTCAAACACTTTTCCCTTCGTATATTTGGAACTGCTTCTGAACAATGAGGAAAGAAAATATTACTAATATGTCTATAACCCATCCCCTTTTTCCTGGGAAGAAAAATAACAAATCTGGCCAAATCTCCTTTTACATTGATAGCATTTGCTAACAGGGTGTGGAGTGCTTTTCACAGGATATACCTGGTCTGTCTTGGTTGCTTATGGTAAACAAATCGGGAATTTATGAATTCGTGGGGCACAGCCTATGGGAAAATATCACCCACAGCTGAATTATTATCAGAGTATAAAATTGAGACTCTATGTGACCAAAATAGCTCCCTTTGTGTAAGTGATGAACTTTACTTATTAATTATTTTTGAATAGATGAATGACAATATATACATATACACAAAATGTTTAATCTCCAAAATAGAAATTCAGTTGTGAAATTAACATGGAATGTTTACAAAATTTTACTGTATCACTAAGAACTCACCAAAGCCTTACAAAAGTAGAAACTATGCAGGCCTCATTCTCTTAGAGCAAGCAGTAAAACAAGTAATATACAAAACAAAGAACAAAGAAGTCTATGTGTTTAGAAAAGTAAAACACTCTTTCAGAGAACTCTACGGTTCAACATCAAAACTGAAATTTCTGTCTCTTTAGCTAAGAAGGCTAATGAGAGCAAAGCACACACTACACTTTGGAAGGCAACCAAAGTCAACTTCAGAGGAAAATACACATATTAGTACACAACATGTCAAAAAACAAAGAGCCAAACTGTCCATTTAAGAAACAAGAAATCAAAAAACAAAATGGCCAATGAAAACAGAAAGGAGTTGACAATGGTAACTGAGAAAATAGAAGATAGTACAACAAAAAGCACGTTCTTTTAAAGCACAATAAAGGAGATAAATCTTATAAAACAAAACATTTAGATGAACTAAAATATCAAAGAACTACTTTAAAAGCCCCACCAAGTACCAGACAATTTTATAGCTATGTTCATTCAATATTAAATGGGACAGATAATTCCTATATTTTATGAGTCATATCTGATTAAAGGAGGCAAAGTTTCTCAGTTCTAACATGTCTCTGATTCTAAAGCTCTGCAAAAACAGCATGCATGTGTGTGCGCACACAAGATGCCCCCCTCAACAAACCAATGTTAATACATCCAATAAAAATTACCAGTAAGTCATTAGCAAATCAAATCTAAAATATACTTTTATTTAAAACAGACATTTTAAAAGAAAAGTCCTCCAAAACAAAGTTTTAGTCTAGGAATTCAAAAATTGTTTAACATGCAGTCTCTCTTCCACAAGAAACTACGTGTATAGCCACATACATACCAAAAGAACAATGTTAAATGTTAATGCCTATTTTTTATAAAATAAAAACCAAAATAATTTTAGGTCAACGAGGGAAAGGGTATACATTTATAATTATTTACCAAATTGTCTACTAAGAAATCTCAAAAAAAACTATTAAAAATAAAGGGTTGAATAAACTATCATACATATAATATATATTTAAAAAATTACTAGTTTCCCTGTGTACCAACAGTGACCATCTGGAAAATACAATGGGCAAAAATTTCATTTATACTAGCAAATAAATATGTATGTATCGTGTGTGTGTGTGCACACACGCGTGGGTGTGCGTGGGTGTGTGTGTGTGTGTGTGATACCTAGAAATGACAGACACCCTCTATCTTGATTTGCAATCCTTTCCTTACTCTGTTTTTCATCCCTCTGTGGAGGGCTCAGTCTGTCAATATAAACCTAAACCTTCCCTTCAAGCCTATCCCAAGTCCCATGTCAAGACCCCCCTCTACATGGCATTTCCTATAGTCACACATTTATTCCATTCTACTTATTTTTGTTTCTGGTGAAAGGTTCTTTCCCCACAGCAGCTGAGACCTCCTTGAGTCTACTGGGTAACCTCCTGTGTTAGGATGAATTTTTTCAGCAGTAACTGATATGCTTCTAAGTGCCGCCATACAGTGTCGGCCCATCCTGTACTTACATTTGCCCACATGACCCCCTATACCATTATGACTTGAGGCTGCAAGACGTGAGGCTACCTTACCCTGCTAGAGTGATTATGATGACAGAATCAGACACTGTGAGGTGTGGAGAGTATAATAAAACCAAGATACAAGGTTCTGAGAGCTGAGAAGAGAAGAGATCTGGTCCATAGGGCCTGCCAGAGCTCTGTGAGTCACCACTGCATAAAAAGCAACAGGCCTGAATCAGCCTTACAGCCTTGCACCCACCCTCTGCCACCTTTGCACATCCTGGGGAAAAGTCAAATATCTTCCCATGTGGCACTGATGGGAACACAGCACCAGTGGGAACACAGACGCCTTGCCGAATACCAGTGAGGAGGAGTGACCACAGCTGAGGACAGGCAGCATAGTCCATCCCAGTAGATACCAGTATAGGTCACATGACCACAGCTTGGGAGACCTGGTGCCACCCTCAACACACACTCAGAGCCATAATGCTACATACCGTGTTTCCCTGAAAATAAGACCCACCCCAAAAATAAGCCCTAGCATGATTTTTCAGGAGGACATCCCCTGAACATAAGCCCTAATGTGTCTTTTGGAGCAAACCTTAATATAAGACCCAGTCTTATTTTTGGAGAAACACGGTAAATTCTGGAACTTAGCTGCTTTCTTAAGAAGAAACAGGGAAAGAGGAAAAATTCTTAAGTAACCACTTGTCCAGAACTCACTAACTATAAGCTTTCTGCCACTGGAAAGACTGGGGACTTAAAATAGAAATAAGGTGAATTGTGGAAAAACCGTCACAATTTGGTACACATGAAACATCACTTGGAAATCCACTGCCCATATAAATACAAGAACAACGCTCAGTAGACACAAGGCACAATGATGTGGTGTCTCTAAGTTGCTTCAAAGGAATGTATCTTGGCCCAGATTTAGGAAAACCACAGGCATTCCTCCCAAAAGGAACAGCAGGAAACACCACGGTATTATATGTCTTTTAAGGCTGAGAGGAAAGAGTGGGGGAGCATGACCATCTTTGCAATCTACCATTAGGTACCGTATGATTGAATACAATTCTGTACCTTGGCATTTCAAATTTGCTGACTCCACTAAAAAGGAAAAACTCAGCTTTCCATCTATGTAGGGGAAAACTCAGTTCTCCCCTTCTACATCTTTCCTGAGTCTCCTTTACTGCTCACACAAAACACACTTCTGACACTGCTGGTCACCAAATACATGAGGTTTTCCCCCCACAACAAGCAATTCTCTGCGACACCATCTGGGTGTCCTGCAATCCAAACTTTACTCTGACACTATCTACTCAGAGATAGAATTAGATTCTGCAGGTTAACGGTTCAGTTCTGCAAGACTCCCCCCACACACACACACACCACACACACACACACTTCTGATGCCAGTCGCAAGCCCAGGTTGTTACCTGTGCTTCTGACCAATTGGTTATAAATCAGAGGTTCCCAAGACCCTCTCTTTGGGTGTGATTAATTTGCTAGAGCAGATCACAGAACTGAGGAAAACAGTTTACTTATATTTACTGGTTTATTATAAAAGGATAAAATAAAGGATACAGATGAACATCCAGATGGATGTGTATAGGACAAGATATGTGGGAAGGGGTATGGAAATTCCATGACCCCTACTGGTGCACCGGGCTCCCTGCCCTCCACGTGTTCACCAACCCAAAAGCTCTCTGAATCCACTTTTGGGAGTGTATGGAGGCTTCATTACATAGGCATGATCAATCATTAACGCCATTCTCACCCTTCCCCCTTCTCAAGAGAATGGGGGGTTGGGGTTGAAAATTCCAAGCTTCTAATCATGGCTTGTTATTTCCCATATCCAGCTCCCATCCAGGAGCCATCCAGGAGCTCACCCAGAGTCACCTCATTAGAACAAAAGACACTCCTATCATCCAGGAAATTACTAGGGTTTCACGAGCTCTCCATCTATGTAGGGGAACTCAGCTTTCCATTTGTCAGGAGCCGGGGGTAAAGACCAACATATATTTCTGACTCTAAATCACAATATCACACCCAGGTTACCTACATTTATAGATAAAGGAGACATGAGAAGTTAGCAGTAGCATTCTAAAATCAATAGCTGGAAAAACAGAAGGAATAATAGAAAAAAGACATATTACGCAGATGCCTGGCAATTATGATATTCTGCTTGAAGATTGTGTTGACCTCAAATTTTCCTTGCAGTCTGCCTAATTTCCTCCTATTTCTGTTTGAATATTAAACACCTGTTATCCTATATGAAGTCTGTGTTTCCTCAAAACAGTTATCAATCTGGGCATTCAATTACAAAGTTCCTCAAATTATTTCTTGGATCAAATAGATTCTAAGAGTTTCAATATCTTTCTTTCCAGTCATCCTCAAATAAGTTTATTATAGCTACTTCATTTCAAAAATAAATGAATATAACTGGAGATCCAACACTAACACTTTAACAACTTCCGTAGGAAGATGAGCACTTAACCTGTATATGGAGTTCTGAGAGGAGGTTAGAGTAACTAATTAAATTAAATGTGAGTAGTTATGTTGGCTAATATTCTACTTCTGTGGATTCTGCGTACCAGAGGCAGGTGGCTTATTACAACTTGGAGAGGACTCCTGCAAAGCTAACTGCTTCTCTGGGAATTTTAACTCAGAGATAAAAATTTGGGACAATTTTTTTTCATATGTATTCAATACACACTGCCAGGTAAATTGCAAGCTTCACAGCTAGCTAAATGCAGGAAGACAAACAGCTGCTAGACTTGCTTCATTCCCAAAACTGGTTCAGCAAGAACAAGACTATCCCAGACAACCAGTCCCCTTACCATCAGGCCTCCTGGATCCAACCTAATCCCTGAAGTGCCTGTGTTTCTGCAGCAATTCCCAAAGAATAAGCCTGACTGAAAGTTTCCAGTAAGCTGCCGAATCACTCTTCAACAGGGCGGTGACTATGTCAAAAGATGAGTGACTAACATTGGCTAACTAATTCCAGGATGACACCAGAAGTGGTTGAAGTGTGGGTATATACCAGTCTCCCTACCTAGAAGAGGGCTTGCATTGGGAAGTCTTCTAGTAATAAGTGTGGCAGAAAGATGACACTAATATGTAAGGCCAGGGCTGGTTCTAGTAAAATCACAGGTTATTTTTACAGGAAAGTTCTGGGCTCTGAAATTCTATGTGTGTGTGCGTGCATGCGTGCACACACGCACGCACACACACACAAGATATTCCCTCTCTTTATCAGCCTAATTTTGTGAAAATGAATAATGTTCATAAAAGAAGAATTTCTGATGCCTAGATTAATTGATGAGTTCACAGTAACAATTATGGCTCTTCTCCCCCATTCCTCAGCTTTAATTACATGATGTTTTCTGTGGTTTGTTAGAATGCTTAGGTCCAGTGCTACACTTGCCAACACATAACCCACCTGATAGAGCAATATAAAATATTTGGTAATAGAGTAACACAATGTGTGGCTCTACAGAAATACAACTGATTTTTAAAATAGACATACTATAAAAATCATAAAAATTCAGATTTGGGAAGCACCTTATAAGTGTTCGACAGCCACCCCAGGAATTAATACACATATAATTTGCTGTCTCCTTCTAAGTAGATGCCTTGGGAATCTATGCCTCTATTCAATGTATACTTCATTTATGCCAAACATTTTATAACTTGTTTCATTGGTATGACCTCGAAGCTCTATCAGTTCTTTTGATATGTGCTTAAGAGTGCTGAGATACCTGTGATAATTCTGGGTTCTAGGAAAGCACAAGGAATACAAAGAAGATATATCATCAAGTCTCATGAGGAAGGATAGTCAAGAACTCATAGTGCCACCACCAAGGTGACAGTGGAAGCAGTGACAGGGTATAGTGGGCAATTAAACTCAAGTTCCTTCCTAGTGGTTTCCACCCAACCTGAAAATAGCGCCACATGATCCATCCTTGACTCACCATGTTAAGGGAACCTCTCTCACCATCCACAGATCTGTTAATCTCCCTTGTGATTTTTTCTTGTGCTTTTATGCATGTGTTACCAGTTCATAATAGTGTTTACTCGCACATTACCTCAGTCCCTCGATTCTTCTTGGCCAGTCACTTCCAGCTGCCACAGTAAGAACAGCACAGCACATGAAGAAAGTACCCAAGGTTCAGTAGATTTCTCAGGCATAGCAAATGTATCAGTCTGCTAGGGCTGCCACAACAAAGTATTACACACTGAGTGGCGAAAACAACAGATTTTTTACTGTCTCACAGTTTTGGAGGCTACAAGACCAAGATCAAAGTGACAGCAAAAACACACTCCCTCTGAAGGTGGTAGGGAAGGATCTTTTCCAGGCCTCTCCCCTACCTCCTGGTAGTTCCTTGACTTAACGACAGTATAACGTTAGTCTTCGCATGGTGTTCTCCTTGTGGGTGTGTCTGTCTCTGAGTCCACTTTTATCCCTTTTATAAAAATACACTCATATTGGATAAGGGCCCACCCTAATAACATCTTTTTAACTTGGTCATCTGCAAAGACCCTATTTTCAAATAAAGTCACATTCACAGCTACTGGAGGTTAGGACTTCAACATCTTTGAGGGGATACAATTCAACCCATAACAGCAAAGTTCATGTGTATACATTCTCAATTTGCAGCCACGTCTTCCCTCTTTCTCTGCTCTTTTTCAAAGATCGGTCTTTGAGGAAATAAGTTCCAAAAGGTAATTTTTGAAAAATGAAGATATTAGTGGGACAATTAGAAAAAATTAAATAAGACCTGTAGATCAGTTAATAGCATTGTAGCCATATTAACCTTTTGGTTTTGATCATTGTACTAGAGTAATAAGATGTTAACATTAGGGGAAACTAAGTAAAGGACCTGTGGGAATTCTACTATATTTACAACTTGTCTGTAAATCTAAAATTATGTCAAAATAAAAATTAAAGAAAAAGTCATGTGAATCCAAATCCAGGAATTCAGTAGTTATTCAAATTGTACCCTGTTTCCCTGAAAATAAGACCTAGCTGGACAATCAGCTCTAACATGTCTTTTGGAGCAAAAATAAATATAACACCCGGGAGTAGAGTAGAGTAGAGTAGAGTAGAGTAGAGTAGAGTAGAGTAGAGTAGAGTAACCCGGTCTTATATTATGTAAGACCCAGTCTTATAGTAAAATAAGACCGAGTCTTAATTTTTGCTCCAAAAGATGCATTAGAGCTGATTGTCCAGCTAGGTCTTATTTTCAGGGAAACATCTTATTTTCAGGAAAACAGGGTACTACTCCATGATTTTAAGGGATAAGTTAATTTAGATTCATACATTTTGGTAAAGTATAATTCTTTATACTCATTACCATTCTTCATGAAGATTATACACACACACACACACACATACACATATAAAGTTTCGGGAAAAAAATACCGTGGAGCAATTTGCGCATTGCTTATATTGATTTAAATGCAAATGATTTTGGCAGTAACTTAAAGGGCAATAGTAAATGATCTTTGAATAAGCTCTAGTTATATACATATAAAGACATACATCTGCATTTTTCCAACCTTTCATGGCTGACCAGCTCTATTCTGCAGAATACTGGTTTATGTTAAATTTGCAACTGGTCAGGTCAAGTAAGGTGTAAATGATGTTATTAAATTTATGTATAATTGTTCAAATATTTAATTCTTTTCTAGATAATACTGTAAAACCTTGTTTTTCGAGTCCATATCAGAACTGGTGGAAAAGCAAGGGCTTAGATAACAATCAAAATGTCTTTGGCTCCTGAGCCTCCCAAAATAATGATACTTGGATTACAAGGTCTGAAGATCCTTTCCTTCCTGATGGGTCTCAAATTACTCTAAAACTCTCCTTTGTGGCTTTTCACTGCCATTACTCTAACCCTATTCTGCTTTGGAGTCAGACAGCCTAAATTTGAATCCCTACTTTAACACAAATAATTCCATTCTGGGTAAGTAATTTTCCTTCTCTGAACCTGTTTCTACATCTCCAATGACACCCTTTCCCCCCCTCTCAAATGTTGGATTTAATTAAATGATCCTGGCACACAGCAAGCACTTAGAAAATGGATGAAAGCACAGATTCTGCAGTCATATAATCCTGGTTTGAATCCTGAGTAGCTGAGTGTGATCCGGACACATCACTTGACATCCCCTACAGCAGGTTCCTATAAACTGCAGATAATAATGGTACCTCTTCCACAGAGTGGGTGTGAGTTCTAGAATGAAACACTTGTGAACAGCACCTCGCATAATGCTTAGCACTCAGAAAGCCCCATATAATATGAACTGCTAGTAGTGGTACTACTACTACTACTACTATTTATTATTCACAAGACTGTGAGACAGCCCCGTGGTGTCACGACAGGGGTTGTTGGCATTTCTGTCATTGCTTCTGTGCTCTTTCAGCAGACACAAGTGTACCTGAGGTGAGAGAATGGTTTATCCACATCCAAGAACTACAACTATGGCTTAAGAATGCAAAGGCTAGCTGGTTCTTTTAATGGCTGTAGACCTTTTCCCCAAATGGTTGGAAAATGTCCCTGGGCCTTTGCTGCTCCAAGTTGGTCCAGGGACCAGCAGCATGAGCACCAGCATTCCCTGGGAACTCACTAGAAATGCATCCCCTGGGTTCCAGTCCAGACCTAGTGAATCAGAATCTGTAATCTTAACCAGATCCCCAGGCGACTTATATGCACAATAAAGTAAGAGGAGGGACCCAAAATCTAGAGCTTTTTTAGGGTCCTTTCAGAGATACAACCCAGTGTTGAGTTCCAAGATATCTTCTCTAACTCTGCACATAAATCTATTCACCAGCTTTCTTAGATGTCAGAGTGGAGCTCCATACCCTCTGGCTTATTAGCGCCTACCTTCCATCCACTTTGCTTTCCAGATTATTTCAGCTTTCATTCATCTTGGTTTCAGTGTCTTGACAATTACATCCCCACCTCGGGATGAGATTTCTAATACATAAATTAAATTTATGCTCCCCACCCACTCTCTGAGTATTTCAGTGTTTTAAGTAAAGTTTGAGAACACTTCCATTGCTTCACCTAAACAACATGTGCAAAGTCCTGAAACTAATAAACCATTTAAGAAAAATCTCGTATTTTTACCATGAAAAATGTCTTTAATGTATTTTCAGATGTTCACATCTACCCAGTCATACTTTATTAATATCTCCACGGTTAATATAAGAATAAATACTTCATGTTATAGATCCCCAAAACAATCTTCCACAATCCAAATCACTTAAATATCTATTAAGTATAAATGTATTTGCACTTTTGAAATGTGATTTTTGACTATACATCTCATAACGGTTTTCAGTGCATATGTATATAATAATGTAGTTGAATTGGGGGAGGTTAGATGTAATAGTTTAATATCTAAGCCATTCTTATTCAAGGGAACTTCAGATTAAAGATCTATTTTTGCATATATTTATCAGAGAGCAAAATAGGGTATTTTCCCTATCTTTTTCACCCCTGGCAACTATATTCATTGGGGGGGAAAGGAGCAAGGAATTAAAAGAGATAACTTATATTCATTTTAATAAAGTAGAATAAATATAGACATAAAACCCATTATGTTTCATGAGCAGCAGAATCTTCTGAAAGGTTATTCAAAACTCAATGATAATTGCAAGGACATTCTGCTGTAAAGGTATGGAAATCTCATGTCTGTGCAATTGTTAAGATTATCCTATGCATTTCTCTACCTGTGTTTATGTATCTGCATTATAACCATACTGCTCTTCCATGCAGAGTTGGAAGAGGAAAGCATAATGAAAAAAGGCTTTCTGTGTTCTACACCTTGATGCAAAATGGACTATGTCGAAATGCCAATGTCAAATCAACAACTTGAAAGAGAAAATGAATAAGCAAATTCATAGAGTAATATGTGCTTTCTCCTCTGACTCAGGCTTACAGAGATAAATAAGCAGGGTGGGGATGAGGCAGGAGGGGGAGAACACAGCATCTTCCCTACCTTCATAGCATCAGATAAGTCAGGCAGTGAGGAGTTGGAGAAATGGGAGGAGATAGTGGTGGACAAGGGATGCTTCCATTTTCTGAGTTATTAATCCCTTCAAGGGGTAAATACACACATCTGTAAGCTTGACATGACCCCTGATTTATTTTTTAACCTAGACTCCACAGACAATGTGTGGAAAATCTACCTTAAAAACAGAAATGTTCAGAGTCAATGTTGTAAGAATAAAAGAAAAATGTCAGAGTGCTGAAGGGCAGGTGCAATAAATTTCAAGAAGTCTTTCTCAGAACGTTCACTGAGGTGTTTCAATCTGCACATGGTGTTCATGCCGAGCAGAGGCTATTTACTTCTGGGTCTGGCACCTAAAACCAGCAACTGGCTCTATTCCTCACAGGGGGGTACAAGTGAAGAAGTTTTTCATTTTGTTTCACCCTCTTACCTCCACTCCAAAAAATCATTTTTATGACTAAATTATAACAATCTCTACATATTTTATCAATATCTGTATCCACTTACTCTGTATTTAGTACTTTGGCTACTCTCTCCTAACTCCCTAAATCATTCAAAATATTTCAGCAAGTAACAATTCCTAAAGGGCTTTACCACTAGATTCACTGCACATGAAAAATACATTTTTAAAAAATATATACTTTCCCTCCTTTACTTAATGAAATCAGTTAGACAGTGATTCTACACCCAATATCCCATACAAAACAATCTTATATTTTTCATCGACTCTTCTGCCAAATCAACACTATAAATTCAAACAATGCATCTGGAGATTTACTGTGTGCCATGTGCTTGGTGAATGAAGTTGTGCAAGATAGATAGATAGATAGATAGATAGATAGATAGATAGATAGATAGATATAGATGATATAGATATAGATATAGATATAGATATAGATATAGATATAGATATAGATATAGATATAGATATAGATATAGATATAGATATAGATATAGATATAGATAGATATAGATACAGATATAGATATGTCCCCAACTGAAGATGATCATGGCCTATATCCTTCTCTGATGATTGAAAAAAGAAAACTAATCATGATAGAAAAATGAGTTGGCTTATTTCGCTCAGCATTACACTCTCAAGATCCATCCATGTTGTCACAAATGTTCCTATATCATCTTTCCTTACCGCCGAATAGCATTCCATTGTGTATATATACCACAACTTCTTCATCCATTCATCTATCGAAGGACATTTTGGTTGTTTCCATGAGCGAAATAAGTCAGACAGAAAAAGCAGAGAACCATGTGATTGCACTGATATGTGGTATACAAACCAAAAGCAACAAAAGAACAAGACAAACAAATGAGAAACAGAAACTCATAGACACAGACAATGGTTTGGTGGTTGCCAGAGGGTAAGGGGGGTGGGGGGTGGGGGGTGGGAGATGAAGGTAAGGGGGATCGAATATATGGTGATGGAAGGAGAACTGACTCTGGGTGGTGAACACACAATGGGATTTATAGATGATGTAATACAGAATTGTACACCTGAAATCTATGTAATTTTACTAACAATTGTCACCCCAATAAATTTAATAAAATAAAAAAAGAAAAAAAAAGAAAAATGAGTTGGACACAAAATTCTAACAAAACTTTCCAATTAACATCTTTATGGGCCAATAAAATTATAAGCCTAAAGAAAATTAACCAATGTATATAATACAATTAATAGCTAAAAACTTTCCTGTTTTACCTCCGGTTAGATTATAAACACTGGGAAGATAGCAATCAAGTGTTACATTATCTTTTTATACCCCACAGAGTTTGGTACAATGCTAGCCACACAGTGAGCTTTTGGAAAATACTTCTAAATTGAAAAGAATTATCAGGGATCTTTGTAGTTTCATGCAGAGGGAAAGAGGAGTATCTGAAGGCATTTTCTGCCAGCAAATAACAGTACTCTCTTAACCTTTCAGAAGGGAAGCGGTGAGTATGGCAGGCAGGAGGAATGGATGGCCAAACAGGCAGGCGTGAGGCCAGTGAAAATTTTCCGGATGTTGAAAACGTCTGAGTAGATAAAATTCGTTGGCTTCCATTTTGTTGGGGGTCATTTAAGCTTATCATAAAATCTGTTTATCTGACCATACCTCTTCTTTACATCATTGGCTTCTCCACCCTAACTTTGCATTTGCTCAAATAAGTGTGAAACAAGTAAATGGATAAGAGAAAAACTACTAGGCATCAACTAGGAAAAATATAGTCTGCTTCTTAAAGGATAAGGGAAATCACATAGATCTTCTTCCTATCGAGAGAAAAATGGCTCCTCTTCTATGCAACCTTGATTTAGACTTGACTGGATTCTTCTCGTGGTGAATATTTCAGACCCAAACTCACCATTAGCAAGATTTGCAGTTTGTAATAGATGCTATAAATGAATCACCAAGAGGGTAATAACAACTTACGACTTCTAAGACGAAGTTCTAATGCATATGACGTGAACACTGGAACAAAAATCTCCCTTCAGTACAGTACTAATTGGCACCAGAGTAATAAAAGGCGAAGCTACCCACATCCCTCTGGACTGTTCTCCTAGGACAGACCCAGGACTTACTAGCAATGATGTTAATTCTTACCACTTCTCATAAATGTTGGGTTTCTAAATATCTAATACTTTTAAAAACTATTCAAGATATATAAAAGCCATCCTGAGGATGTCCTGCCCTCCTTTCCTTCGCTCGCACCATTACCAATTCTCACTCGTTTGGCAGAATTAAGTCCAAAGTAGCATTTCCCCTCAAGGCTGTCTCTAACTTCTGAAAATGATGTTATAGGCTGAAGCACTATTTCCCACAAAATGGACATACCATTTCTCTAGATCAGGGGTCAGGCAAATCTTTCCCACCACCTGTTTTTTTGTAAATAAAGTTTTACGTGGCCGGTTAGCTCAGTTGGTTAGTACATGGTACTAACAACACCAAGGTTGCTGGTTTGATCCCTGCATGGGCAAAATACATACATGCATACATACATACATACATACATACATATGTATATAAAGTTTTATTGGAACACAGGGGGTATTGTCCTTGGCTGTTTTCCCACTACAATAGCAGAACTGAATAGCTGCAACAGAGATTGTATGGACCTCAAAGCTGGAAATATTTACTATGTGGCCCTTTAAAGAAAAAGTTTGCTAACCCTGCCCTAGATTTTTTTAAAAAGCGCCATATCACTGCCATATTTTGCTCTGTGCCAGTTACCTTAGAAAAAAATTGGTCCAACTTAATGAAAGATATACAGATGGCCAAAAGCAGATGGAAGCATGCACATTATTATTCACTAGAGAAATGCAAACTAAAACCACAATGATATACTACTTCAAACACACTAGAATGGCTGAAATTAAGAAGACTGACCATATCAAGTGTTGGCAAGAATGTAGAGGAACTGGAACTCTCAGACATTGCTCATGGGTATGTAAAATGGCACAACCACTTTGGAAAACAGTTTGACATTCTTTTATAAAGTTAAACATACCTTTCTCTATGACTCAGAAATTCTATTTCTAGGTATTTGACCTAAGAGAAATGAAAACATATTCTCATAAAAAGACTTGGACATGAATGTTCATAACAGCTTTATTCATGATGAGATGGACTGATTCTACAAAAGAAGCCACCGGCTGAGTCCGCAGGAGCTGAGCAAGGCTGTGAGGACAGAACACTGTGGACCTCACTGATTCATAGGATCACCAGGAGTCAGAGCTTACTCAGTGGCATCTAACACACACACAAACTGGAAACAACCTAAATGTCCATCAAATGATGAATGGATAAACATATTGCAGTATATCCATACAATGGAATACTGCTCAGCAATAAAAAGGAATAGACTATTGATATACACAGCAGTATGTGCAAATCTCAAAAACATACTGATGGCTAGAAGAAGCCAGACAGGGCCTGAAGTAAAATTTGAATGGGAAGGAGCACAAAGGAATTTTTGCGGGCAGCTGTGGAAATCTCCTATATACTGATTATGGTGATGGGCAAATATAGTGCATAAAAATGTCAAAACTCATCGAAATGTAAAACAATATTAGTCTATTTTATTTTATGTAAAATATACCATAATAAATCTGATTTTTTTTAAAAACTATCATTCCGTAATCTTTCATGAGCCAGCTCATCTATCCTAAATTCCTCAAATTACTTGGATTCTTGTCTCCTTTCAGCCTAATCTAACAATTCTCCATTATGCTCCCACTTTGATAGCCCTCATATTCCAACAACTACACATATTATATGTCTTCTAAATATATTATTTCTTTTACATTCCTGTTAGATATCAGACTTATAAGAATTCCATAGCTCCTTAAATGTCATCAACTCCAATTAACTAACCTTAAATGCTCTCCTAATGAGGAACGTGTCATGTTCATCATTTGGTTAATCCAGAATCTGCCTTACCTCTAATTCCTGCCACTGGTTCCAATTCTGCCTTTTGGAGCCATATTCAAAAAGCTTAACTACTCTTCCACCCATTCAAATACATGCCATTCAAATGTATGACACACAGATACACAAAATTGATCATATCTCCCTCAATCTTTGCTTCAAGCTGAACATCCTCAATCATTTCTTATGAAAAGTTCTAACTCTCCAATGCAATGCTGAATCTAGTTGAATTCTTGATATCCTCACTGTGTTAAAGTTTGTGTTCACAAGACAAACAAATGAGAAACAGAAACTCATAGACACAGACAATAGTTTAGTGGTTACCAGAGGGTAAGGGGGTGAGGGGTGGGAGATGAGGGTAAAGGGGATCAAATATATGGTGATGGAAGGAGAACTGACTCTGGGTGGTGAACACACAGTGGGATTTATAGAAGATGTAATACAGAATTGTACACCTGAAATCTGTGTAATTTTACTAACAATTGTCACCCCAATAAATTTTTTAAAAAAATGTTTGTGTTCACATTCTTTAATCATGCTACCAAGTGGGATTATTCTGTTAATCCAGAGAACAAAACTGTAACTAGTGGGTAAAAATGTATAGGTAAATCCATTATTGCTTAATGTAAGAGAAATTTTTCTAACAACTAAAACTGCCCCTAAATGTAATATTTGAGCAGAGATTAGACCATTAGTTAGATATAGGGAAGAGAATTTTGTATTTTCTAGAAGTTGGACTAGAAAACCTTAAAAAATATATTCCCCAATACTCTGATTTGATAACTGTCAAAGGCCTCCAAGCTTATGAGAAAGGGAAATGGTTAGTTTGTAAAAAAGACAAAAATTAGAAGAAATCAGAATATGGTTGACTGGGTCTCTTGAGCCTGGTTTGGGTCCTTCAATAAGATGAAAACAATTTATGAAATTGAGTAGGATAAAGAAGTGTACCACACTAAAGATAGAAAAGAATTTCTCACATATATCCCCTAAGGCCAGAGTTGTTTAGTCCTGTCAGATACTAGACTACATGCTTTGTTCTACCCTGGTGGTTAAATAATGCCCCAAATACCACATGTCCAAGGCTGCTTTGGCCAGCCTATCACTCACAACAAATACACTCACAATAAATAGCACATTCTGGAAAACAAACTGAAGGGCAGCTATTCAAAATAGGTCTCAGTTCTACACCATATCACTCCAAAAAGGAGTAGAATAATGCAATCAGTGCATTTTCAGAGTTTAAATTGTTGCCCACAGATTAGGGATTCCAAATTCCAATCTGCTTTGTTTTCTTCCTTCCCTCGTGTAAATGAGCTTACCCTAGGATCTAGCTAGGTTGTGGGCTTTTAGAAAAATGCTTTCGCTTGCAATTGATAGGATCTTTCTCTTTTTTCAAAGGAAAAAAAGTGCATTAAAGATTTCGTTCTTTATAGTTCTCCAAACAACATGAGCTCAGCAAACATATTTAGTTTTAAAAGTAACTTATCAACATTGACAGCGTTCTCTTAAGAACAGCTGTTGCCTCGTAGACTACAGTGTGAACATACCCCTGAATTTAGAAACAATTCAGCTTAGAAGGAATAGTGCACATTTAGCACCCTCCCCTTAATTACCAAAGACATTTGCATGAAAGCCCAATCTTTATTTGGCAACTTCACCTTATTATTTTTTCTACGTTTAAAAATTTAAGTCCTGAAAGGTGTCATTCTGTGATGATGAGTTTCACTTGCAAAGAAGAGCTGTCTCCTCATCCCATGCCTCAGTCTAACAGCCTGTTTTTGACTTTTAGAATTGCTCTTTCCTCTCTTTTATGGAGTTGGCTGACTGTCAAAACTAGTTTTTTTGCAATCCTAATTGTGAGCTACAAGGTCATATGAGTCTTGGCTCTGACATTAGAAAATGAATTTATAAAGAAAGATACTATTCTTCATTCCTTTAATGTTCAAGATGGTAGGGAGAATTTGCATAATATGTGTTTTGCAATTTTTGTAAAACGTCGTGCCATATTTTTACAACTGACATTAGTCTTAGGGCCTTGGGTGCATAAGCTTATGTATCATAATGCGTGAATAGAGATAGGTTGGTGAGTTAGAAAAAAGCAAAATAAAAGAAAATATTGATGCAATAAACACTAAAATTCTCTCACTGTTCTTTCAGAATAATAGTTTATAATATAGAATGGTTTCTGTAAACTATTTGCCTCCTACATATGTCTCAAAATAAATTCTTACTGATCTTCCAGAGTTCACTTCAATCGAGCTAAGTTAATATTCACAAATGATGGTTTCAAAGCCTCACAAATTCTATCATTTCTTATATTGACGTACTGTATGTGCATACAAGAAGAGAACTACATGAGTATCTGTTTTAATGTTTCATTATGAAATTCTTTAGGAATTGAATATTATTAAGAACATTAAGACAGGTATAGATGGTTCTTAAGTTGGCAGAGGGCTGAAGGTACTTATCACCAGCTAAAAAGGACATTATAGCATTTTTAGGACTAGCCTTAAGTAGATAAATACAATGGAAGTTAAGAAAAGGGGAGATGAAGGCAACAAAAAGGAGAGGCTCAGGGTGCCCCAAACCACTTACTCTAGCTTAGAGTCACCCTAAGTAGCAGGATTCCAAATGATGCATCAATATTGATAATGGATTAGTGTGGCAGAATAAAAGGAGCAGGGTTCTCTATAAGACTTAGTTATTTTTATTATCATTTACAGAAATTAGGATTATTTTCAGTATTAAACAAAATCAGGCAAATTGGCATACCTTACACAACTGCAAGAAAAATGCATTGTATACCTACAGTGTGGTGTCACATGCAATTTTCCTTTTCTTTTTCTTGCTTCTCTGTATCTTCTAAAAATTATAAAATGAATATCAAATCACTCAGGATGGGCTGGATTACGCTTCAGTAACACACAATCTCCCAAATCTCTATAGTTCAGCATAACAAAAGATTGTTTCTCACTTATTGGTCACTCAAAACCTTGAGCCAGAAATATTTGCTAAGCAGCATTAAGGTCCGCTAAACACTTATTACCCACCAATTATATTTTGGTAAATATTCTTTTTTTTATGAAAACACATGTATTTTATAATATTTTTATACAATTAAGACATTATTGGATACACTATTTTATCATCTGATTTTTCTCTTAGCATAACATAAACACTTTCAGTATTATTAAATATTCTAATGTACATTATTAAATCCTATGGAATCTCATATTTTATTTCAACAATCCCCTACATTGGAAATTTAGTTATTAAAGGAGGGGAGCAACTTGAACTTTCCTGTTAGATAGAACAAGGGGTTAAAGCCTCCAATAAAAGGTCAGGAGGGAGAAAATCGGGCCTGAGAAAAGGAAGTTTTTATTAGTGCTTTTAATGGAGACTTAGGTGGTAGATCCCACACACATAGATTCAGAACTGGAGGTTGACAGAGAGGAAACTTGAGGGGACTTCGTATAGAACCCAACACTAGCAAAAGGAAGTGTGGCCTAATTATAATTTGGGTTGATGATACTCACACTGGTAATACATTACATCTAAAGTTGGAGGCAAGCTAAGTTTACACAGACTAAGGTCATAATTTGATATCTATTCAGATGTAATCACCACATCAAATGAACATCAATAAAGCAGCATGAACAAGTAATTCAAACAAATATAATGCATTATTTTTCATACACAATGAGTCCCCTCAATTGGTAGAACACCTCCTTTGAGTTATTTTTCTAATAGCAGTGGCATTATATAACTTTATATAGCACTCTTTATATAGCACTCTTAATCAAGTATTTATTAAACTCAGCTCTTTCCTGATTACAAGTCAAGATGGCAGAATAGTAAATGCTGTGCTTACCTCCTCTCACGGCCACATCAAAATTACAACAAAACTACGAAGCAACCATCATTGAGAATCACCTGAAATCTAGCTGAACCAAAGCCCTACAACTGAGGACATACAGAAGACGCTACCTGGAGACTGGTAGGAGGAGCAGAGAAACACAACAGCTTGGTCCCACACCCTCATATGACCATGAAAAACTCAGGAGGAATATCTCG
Source organism: Rhinolophus sinicus (assembly GCF_036562045.2). Taxonomy (NCBI): domain Eukaryota; kingdom Metazoa; phylum Chordata; class Mammalia; order Chiroptera; family Rhinolophidae; genus Rhinolophus; species Rhinolophus sinicus. The sequence goes on along the minus strand of NC_133768.1, from coordinate 20,057,766 downwards.
GGTGTGGTGGTCCCCCTCTTCACCCTGCCCAGAATGACGGGTCCCAGCTCCACACCACGCTCCCCAGCACAGTGCCAGGGAGAGAAGTCATCATAACTTCTGGCTGTAAAAAACCAATGGAGATTGTGGCTGAGATGAGGGCAGCTGAATTCCCAGGCATTCCTCTTAAACGGGCCATGCATGGATTTACTTATGGATGAATTCACTTGCTCTGAGCTCCAGTGCTGCGGCAGCAGCTCAAAAGGCACCAGGGACACATAGGGAGGAACTGAATTATCTGGCTGCAGGGCGAGGGCTGGAGGGGCAGCTTTCTCCTGGATGGAGGAGCTGGCAAAAGTCATTGTTTCTTTGTTGAGCCCTCTCCTCTCCCAGCATGCAGACATAGGTGGCCACCATATCCGAGTATCCATCAATCTGCCTAACACCATTCCTTCATGCCACCCTGGTGATTCCCTGAGACACTACCCCACCCAACTTCAAGCAGACCCAAGCCACTTCCAGTGGCTTTTCCAAACAAATAACCTGTCTTGGCTCATGTTGTGGTCTTTCCTAAAATCTCTCAAAGGTTCACAAAACCCAAGCAGCATCTGGCTTCAGTATGACCCTACCTCTGGTTGAGCAGCCCTAAGCCCAGGACTAGCAACAGCTGGACTCAGATTGCGGCTTGGCCTCCTGAGGCATCTCTAAGCCCAGAACAGGTGGCAACCATCTGCAGATTGCTTTCTGTGTCATCAGGTGGCACCAGGCAGGGCACAGGCTGTGGCTGAACTTGGCCTGGAGTGGGTCCACTCACAGAAGGCCCCAGGGAAGGTACACCTGGTGGCCAGCTTTGGACCAAGCCAGAGCATCATGCAGCAGCCTCCAAGGATGATACACCCAAAGGGCAGATTGGGCAGGCACGAGATCCCTGCGAAAGCGTATCCTCCTTGATAGGGTCAGCCCCTGCACAACAGCTCCTCCACCGTAGTCACAGCCAGTCCTTACAGTCAATCAGCCTGAGGTCAATCCCTCCCAATGACATGCAAACAACAACCAAGACTCAACTATAACAGGAGGGCACACACAACCCACACAAGGGACACACCTGGAGCATCCAGCTGTGGTGACCAGGGAGACTATGCCACTGGGCCCCACAGGACACCTACTACATACGGCCACTCCACTAAGACCAGGAGACATTGCAGCCCTACCTAATACATAGAAACAAACACAGGGAGGCATCCAAAATGGGGAGACAAAGAAACATGTCTCAAATAAAAGAACAGAACAAAACTCCAGTAGAAGAACTAAACAAAATGGAGACAAGCAATCAACCAGAAGCAGAGTTCAAAACACTCGTTATAAGGATGCCCAGTGATCTCAGGGAGAACTTCAACAAAGAGATAGGAAACAAAAATAGAGATAGAAAACATAAAGACCAGCCAGAAGTGAAGAATATAATAACTGAAATTAAGACTACATTAGGGGGAATCAACCATAGATTAGATGAAGCAGAGGATCAAATTAGCGATGCAGAAGATAAGGTAGCAGAAAACACCCAATAAGAACAGCAAAAAGAAAAAAAAATCCAAAAAAAATGAAGACAGTTTAAGGAGCCTCTGGGACAACATCAAGTGTACCAATATTTGCATCATAGGGGTACCAGGAGGAGAAGCGAACAAGGAATTAAAAACCTATTTGAAGAAATAAGGACAGAAAACTTCCATAACCTGGCAAAGAAAATAGATATACAAGCCCAGGAAGTGAAAGAGTCCTAGACAAGATAAATTCAAGAGGCCTACACCAAGACACATCAAAATTAAAATGCCAAAGTTTAAGACAAAGAAAGAATCTTAAAAGCAGCTAGAGAAAAGCCATTAGTTACCTACAAGAGAGCTCCCATAAGATTATCCACTGATTTTTCAACAGAAACTTTGCAGGCCAAAAGGGATTGCCAGGAAATATTCAAAGTGATGAAAAGCAAGAACTACAACCAAGATTACTCTACCCAGCAAAACTATCATTTAGACTCAACGGACAGATAAACACCTTCCCAGACAAGGAAAAGTTAAAGGAGTTCATCACCACCAGTGCAATATTACAAGGAATCTTAGAGGAAACGTTTTAGACAAAAAAAAAAAAAAAAAAAAAGATAAAAATATGAATAATGGTCATCAAAATGGCGGCATGAGGTGAGCCTCTGTAAAGCTCCCCTGGAATTTACAACTAATCGAACAGCAATAACTCCACAAAGGACTCCCTGCACAGCAGACAGGCAAGACGAGGAGGCCCACTACTCGATTCACCTAAAGAAGGTGGGTGAATTGCGCGAGTGGGGGAGGAGGGAAGGGAGAAGTGCGGAGACGGAGCCGCGGGGGCGCAGGTCGCAGACCTAGCTCAGTGCTCCGAGCTCACTGCATCCCAGAAATACCACAACTGCCGGAGAGGGAAGAAGTCGGACTGCTAGTGCTCCGTTTTTGGCCAACAGGGATGAGGGGGCAGCATATAACACGGCTGAATCCAATGCTCACGGCAGAGACCTCGGAGAAATGACTGAGTGAAGAAGGCTGAAAACGGTGGTTTAAGCCCTCACTGCCAAGCAGAGAATGGAAGCCTTGGGCACTGAGACTAGCCACCCCCTCCCTACCCTCCCAGAGCTCAACCCAGCCCCACATGCCCGGTGCTAGAAACGGAACAGTAGCAGTGTCAGATCAAAAGAACAGAATATTTGATGTTCTGAGAACTGTGGATCACAGACACAGATTCGTAGCCCAACTGGTTCTGGCAAAGGGGAGGGAGCTGTGGAAGCGGGACCGGCTGTGGTGGTGGTCGCAGCCATTGCTCTGGGCTTCCTCTCACAACTCACCTCAACCCTGGCCCCACCTATCTGGGTGGATCCCTGCAGGAGTAAACAGAACTGCTGAAACACACGGGCTCTGAATCTGGTGCAGGAAGAGCTTTGGAACTTCAAAAGCTCTCTGCATACCCACACGGACACTGCGCCCTGTGACCCAGGCGAACTATTAACACAGGAGAAGCCCGTCTCCCAGGGAATCCCCCCATTGTGTGAGAAGCTGGAATACTGCAGAGAAAACATAGCACTAGCATGTGAGAGAGTAAAAAAAGGCTGCAGTTGGAGAGAAAATAAAACATTCTACCAACAAGTACTGGAAAACAAAAGAAAGACCTCTTCCTATCAACCTGTTGCAAAAGCCACTGCTGTAGATGTCTAGGAAGAGAAATAATAAATCAGTAATTGCCATGAATAACCAAGGCAACAAGACAGCTCAGAAAGAAAGTGAAAAGTCTTCAGAAAAGGAACTTAAAGATATGGAAATATGTGACTTAAATGACAGAGAATTCAAGATTGCAGTTCTGAAAAAACTCAACAAGATGCAAGAAAACACAGAAAGGCAGTTTAATGAACTCAGAAACACAATCAAAGAATAACATGAGCATTTTATGAAAGAGATTGAAATTTTAAAAAAGAACCAAATAGAATTTCTGGAGATTAAGAACTCAATAGAAGAAATTAAGAATGAAATAACCAGCTTAGGTAGTAGAGTTGACAAGATGGAGGAAAGTATCAGTGACATCGAAGATAGAAACCTGGAAATGACACAGATGGAAGAAGAAAGAGACTTGAGACTTAAAAGAAATGAAAGAACTCTACAAGAACTTTCTGACTCCATCAGAAAGAGCAATATAAGAATAATGGGCATACCAGAAGGAGAAGAAAGAGAGAAGGAACAGAGAATATATTCAAACAAATTGTTGATGAGAACTTCCCAAACTTGTGGACAGAACTGGATCCTCGAATCCAAGAAGCAAATAGAACACCTAATTACCTCAATCCCAACAGGCCTTCTCCAAGGCACATTGTATTGAAGCTGTCTAAAATCAACGACAAAGAAAGAATCCTCAAGGCAGCCAGGGAAAAGAAGACGGTAACTTACAAAGGAAAGCCCATTAGATTATCATCAGATTTTTCAGCAGAAACTCTACAAGCCAGGAGGGAGTGGAACCAAATATTCAAACTATTGAAAGAGAGAAATTATGAGCCAAGAACAATATATCCAGCAAAGATATCCTTTAGATATGAAGGAGGAATAAAGACCTTTCCAGACATACAGAAGCTGAAGGAGTTTTCTAATACACGACCTTCACTACAAGAAATAGTAAATGAGGCTATTCGACCACCATCAACAGGGACAATTTGTGGCAACCAAAACATAAAAAGAGGGAGAGTAAAGGCCTGAACTGGAATATGGGAATGGAGAAAGTAAGCGTGCTGAAGAAAATGGAATACTCTAAATATCAAACTTTCTTTTACATAAACTTAAGGGTAACCACTCAAAAAAATCCAGAACTGAAATATATACTGTAATAAAAGAAGAAACAGAGGGAAACATCATAGAATACCACCACACAGAAATAATACACAACAACAAAAAGGCAAAGAAACAATGGAGACACAGCCTTACCAGAAAACTAAAGATAGAATGACAGGAAATCCTCACATATCAATAATCACCCTAAATGTAAATGGACTGAACTCACCAATAAAAAGGCACAGAGTAGCAGATTGGATCAAAAACTAAACCCAACCATATGCTGTCTCCAAGAGACACATCTCAGCTACAAGGACAAGCATAGACTCAAAGTGAAAGGGTGGAAATTGACACTCCAAGCAAATGGTACCCAGAGAAAATCAGGTGTAGCCATAATGATATCAGATGAAACAGACTTCTGGGTGAAAAAGATAACAAGAGACAAAGATGGACATTTCATAATGGTGAAGGGACTATACAACAAGAAGACATAACAGTCATCAATACTTATGCCCCCAACCAGAGAGCACCAAAATATACCAAGCAACTACTAACAGAACTAAAGGGAGAGATTGACCAAAACACAATTATACCAGGGGACTTAAATACATCATTGACAGCTATGAATAGATCATCCAAACAGAAAATAAATAAGAGCAGCCCTAAATGACACATTAGATGAAATGGACATAATAGACATATATAGAGCACTTCATCCTAAAACATCAGACTATACATTTTTTTCTAGTGTACATGGAACATTCTCAAGGATAGACCATATATTGGGACATAAAATCAGCCTCAGCAAATTTAAGAAGATTGAAATCATACCAAGCATATTCTCTGATCACAAGGCTTTCAAATTGGATATCAACTGCAAAAAGAAAGCAGGAAAAAACACAAATACATGGAGATTAAACAACATACTTTTAAAGAACGACTGGGTCAAAGAAGAAATTAGAGGAGAGATCAAAAGATACATAGAAACAAATGACAATGAAAATACATCCTACCAAAATTTTGGGGATGCAGCAAAAGCAGTTTTAAGAGGGAAATTTATATCATTACAGGCCTATCTCAAGAAACAAGAAAACTCCCAAATAAATAACCTCATGTTACACCTTAAAGAACTAGAAAAAGAAGAACAAGTGAAACCCAAGGACAGCAGAAGAAAGGAAATAACAAAAATCAGAGCAGAACTAAATGAAATAGAGAACAAAAAAGACAATAGAGAAAGTTAATGTGACAAAGAGCTGGTTCTTTGAAAAGATTAACAAAATTGACAAACCCTTGGCTAGACTCACTAAGATAAAAAGAGAGAAGACACTAATTAACAAAATCAGAAATGAAAGAGGGGAAGTTATCACAGACACTACAGAAATACAAAGGATCATCCAAGAATACTATGAAGGACTATATGCCACCAAATTCAATAACCTAGAAGAAATGGACAAGTTCTTAGAAACATATAGCCTTCCAAGGCTGAACCATGAAGAACTGGAAAATCTAAACAGACCGATCACCAGTAACGAAATTGAATCAGTCATCCAAAACCTTCCCAAAAGCAAAAGTCCGGGACCAGATGGCTTCACTAGTGAATTCTACCAAACCTTCAAAGAGGATCTAATACCAATCCTGCTCAAACTCTTCCAAAAAATTGAAGAAGAGACAGTACTCCCTAACTCATTTTATGAGGCCAACATTACCCTGATACCAAAACCTGGTAAGGACAACACAAAAAAGAAAACTACAGACCAATAACTCTGATGAATACAGATGCAAAAATCCTAAACAAAATTCTAGCAAATCGAATACAACAATGCATTAAAAAGATTATTCATCACGACCAAGTGGGGTTCATCCCGGGGCACAAGGATGGTTCAACATCACAAATCCATCAATGTGATACATCACATAAACAAAATAAAGGACAAAAATCATATGATTATATCAATTGATGCAGAAAAAGCATTTGACAAGATACAACATCCATTTATGATTAAAACACTTAATAAAATAGGTATAGAAGGAAAATACCTTAACATAATAAAGGCCATATATGACAAGCCCTCAGCTAATCTCATAATTAATGGTGAAAAACTGAAGCCCTTTGCTCTACATTCAGGAACACGACAGGGCTGTCCCCTATCACCTCTGCTTTTCAACATAGTGTTGGAAGTCCTTGCCAGAGCAATCAGGCAAGAGAAAGAAATAAAAAGCATCCCAATTGGGTGTGAGGAAGTTAAATTATCACTCTTTGCAGATGACATGATAATATATATAGAAAACCCTAAAGACTCCACCAAAAAGCTATTAGAAACAATCAACGAATACAGTAAAGTTGCTGGCTACAAAATCAACGTACAAAAGTCCATGAAAAAAAAAGTACAATGAAATCTCAGAAAAAGAAATACAAAAAGCAATTCCTTTTGCAATTGCAGCAAAAAGAATAAAACACCTAGGAATAAACTTAACCAAAGATGTGAAGGACCTATATGCTGAAAACTATAAGACATTTTTGAAAGAAATTAAAGAAGACACAAAGAAATGGAAAGATATTCCTTGCTCATGGATTGGAAGAATCAACATAGTTAAAATGGCCATATTACCCAAAGCAATATACAGATTTAATGCGATCCCCATCAAAATCCCAATGGCATTTTTTAAAGAAATAGAACAAAAAATCATCACATTTGTTTGGAACCACAAAAGACCCCGAATAGCCAAAGCAATCTTCAGAAAAAAGAACAATACTGGAGGTATCACACTCCCTGACTTTAGCTTGTACTACAGAGCTACAATAATCGATACATGGTATTGGGAGAAAAACAGACACATAGACCAATGGAATAGAATTGAGAACCCAGAAATAAAACCACATAAATATGGACAGATAATTTTTGACAAAGAAGCTAAAAACATACAATGGAGGAAAGACAGCCTCTTCAATAAATGGTGCTGGGAGAATTTGATAGCCACATGCAAAAGAATGAAACTGGACTGCTATCTGTCACCATGTACCAAAATTAATTCAAAATGGATCAAAGACTTAAGCATAAGACCTGACACAATAAACTGCATAGAAGAAAACATAGGTACTAAACTTATGGACCTTGGGTTCAAAGAGCATTTTATGAATTTGACTCCAAAGGCAATGGAAGTAAAAGCTAAAATAAACGAATGGGACTATATGAAACTTAAAAGCTTCTGCACAGCAAAAGAAACCATCGACAAAATAAAGAGGCCACCAACTGAATGGGAGAAGATTTTTGCAAACAGTGCCTCCGATAGGGGCTAATATCCAAAATGTACAAGGAACTCATGCAACTCAACAACAAACAAACAAACAAACAATCCAATTGAAAAATGGGCCTGAATAGACATTTCTCCAAGGAGGATATATGAGTACAGATGGCCAATAGACATATGAAAAGATGCTCAACATCACTAATCATCAGAGAAATGCAAATCAAAACCACAATGAGATATCACCTCACCCCAGTCAGAATGGCTATCATCAACAAGACAAATAGTAACAAGTGTTGGAGAGGCTGTGGAGAAAAAGGAACCCTCATACACTGTTGGTGGGAATGCAGACTGGTGCAGCCGTTATGGAAGGCAGTGTGGAGGTTCCTCAAAAAATTACGAATAGAATTACCATATGACCCAGCAATCCCTCTCCTGGGTATCTACCCAAAAAATCTGAAAACATTTACCCATAAAGACACGTGTGCTCCAATGTTCATTGCAGCTTTGTTTACAGTGGCCAAGACATGGAAACAACCAAAATGTCCTTCGATAGATGAATGGATAAAGAAGTTGTGGTATATATACATAATGGAATACTATTCAGCGGTAAGAAAAGATGATATAGGAACATTTGTGACAACATGGATGGATCTTGAGAGTATAATACTAAGCGAAATAAGTCAGACAGAGAACCATATGATTTCACTGATATGTGGTATATAAACCCAAAACAACAAAAGAACAAGACAAACAAATGAGAAACAAAAACTCATAGACACAGACAATAGTTTAGTGGTTACCAGAGGGTAAGCGGGGTGGGGGGTGGGAGATGAGGGTAAGGGGGATCAAATATATGGTGATGGAAGGAGAACTGACTCTGGGTGATGAACACACAATGGGATTTATAGATGATGTAATACAGAATTCTACACCTGAAATCTATGTAATTTTACTAACAATTGTCACCCCAATAAAAAAATATGAATAATAAAATGGCAATAACTGTGTATCTATCAACAATTACTTTAAATATAGATGAGTTAAATGCTGCAATCAAAAGACATAGAGTGGCTGAATGGATAAGAAAACAAGACCCTTAGATATGCTGCCAACAGTAGACTCAGTTCAAATTGAAAGACACACAGACTGGAAGTAAATGGATGGGAAAAAGTTATTTTATGAAAATGGAAATTTAAAGAAACAATCCGGGGTAGCAATACTTACATCAGACAAAACAGACTTTAAAACAAAGAAGGATCTAGTAACCCCGCTTCTGGGTATTTGTCCGAAGAAACCCAAAATACTACTTTGAGGGGACATGTGTATCCATAGGTTCATTGCAGCATTTTTTACAATGGCCAAGATGTGGAGGCAGCCTGGGTGTCCGTCAATGGATGAATGGATAAAGAGAAGGTGGTACATATACACAATGTAATATTGCTCAGCCATGTACAGGAATGGCTTCTTGCCATCTGCAGCAGTATGGATGGACCTGGATCAAATTGTGTTGAATGAAGTATGTCAGACAAAGACAGATGGAATGTGATTTTGCTTATATGTGGAATCTAAAAAACAAAATAAACAAACAAGAGAAACAGAAACACACTTACAGATACAGAGAACATTTTGATGGTTGCCAGATGGGAGCCAGGGGGAAGGGCTTAAGAAGTACAAATTGGTTGTTGCACAGTAGTCATGGGAATGTAGGGTATAGCATAAGGAATATAGCCAATAATATTGTAATAACTATGTATGGTGTCAGATGGGTACTAGATTTATTGGGGTCATAGATGTGAGGGGCATTGGGGTCAGGGTGAAAAAGATGAAGGGATTAAGAAGCACAAATCGGTAGTTTAAAATAGTCATCGGGAGGGAATGTCATCAATGATACCATAATAACTATGCATAATACCAGGTGGGTACTAGACTAGTCAGGGGGATCAACTCTTAAATTATACAAATGTCTAACCACCATGCTATACAACTGAAATTAATATAAAATAATATTGAATGTCAACTGTAATTGAAAATTTTGAAAATGTGGGGAAAAGGTGAAGAGAAATAAGAGGTTCAAATTACCAGGTATAAATCCAGTAAGTCATGGGGATATAATATACAGTATAGGGAATATAGTATATAATATTATAATAGTGTGGTATGGTGTGAGGTGGTTGCTGAACATATCTTTGTGGTCACTTCTTTAGGTATATAAGTGTTAAATAACAATGGTGTACAACTGAAACTAATATAATATTGTATGCTAACTACATTTTTATAAAAATCTAAAAAAATAAACTAAGCACTTTCCTAAGTGCTGAAATAGATACAGAGTAAGTGATAAGACATGCCCAGGATATAGCTGTGGAGGTAAAATTAGTACATGCAAGATACATAAGGAATAATTAAGTTCACTGTGGAACTGGCTATAAGCACCAGCAAAGTTGAGCAAAGGAAGAACGAGTTGATTATGAATTAACGTATTTAATTGGAGAAGGTAGGTCTTGAGCATGATTTTGAATGATAAGCAGTAGTAGGTTAAATGGTACTTAACTTGAGGGGAAGAGGGACTGGCAGTACACAATCGTCACAGAAATATTGCAAAATGCCAGGGGGACAGAGAGGGTTGCTGAGCTCAACTTAAGGGTGCTGGGAAATGCAATTGGAAAGGCAAGGCAGGACCAAAGCATGGAAGCCTTTGAAAATGGGGAAGAAGCTTTCGGGATTTCCTCTAAAAGAGAGTCACATGTTCTCAAAAAAGAGAATGATGCGATGACAGTGAAGTTTTAATTAAATTAGTCAGATGGTAATAAGCAGGGCTGATTGAAATTCACATTCTTTCCCCTCAAGCAACTTTCACACACACATACATATACATTAAATATATATAAACATATAAACATATACAAGCAAAAATTTACACCCTCCATTCTTTAGGCTACCATAGGACTTTAGACCTCAAACAATAGTAAATATAATAAATAATAATAAGCATAATAGTAGAATGTATACATTATATACACACACACACACAGACACACACATACAGAGGGTGCCAAAAAAATGTATACACATCTTAAGAAAGGAAAAAACTGTGTTAAGATTGTAATACAATGGGGAGGGGGGTGGTAGATGAGGGTAAAAGGGAGCAAATATATGGTGATGGAAGGAGAACTGACGCTGGGTGGTAAAAATACGTGATATATAGATGATGTATTACAGAATTGTACACCTGAAACCTATGTAACTTTACTAACAATTGTCACCCCAATAAACTTTAATAAAAACCATTGTAATACAATGAATGACCCTAGCATTCCTTTGATTAACGCCATCTTTTGAGCGAATATCATACTACATATTGCTACTGTAATTCAATTCAACTTCGAAAAGTAATATGTAAATAACGTCTCTTAAAATGTGTTTGGCACCTCTGGTATATACCTCTACCACTGCATTCTTCATCTCAAAGGTGGAACTATGTCTTATGCATATTTATATACCCAATCCCTAACATAGTATCCATCACATAGACAGTAAACTTTGAAAGCATGATTGAAGACACTAGAGTATGGAAGCTTAGGTCCTCATTCTAAGCATAACAGGACCTGACTGAGAAGAGGAACTTAAATATTAGTTCTCTCCTTTCTGTGTGCCAGAAATCTTCTATTTGGCTCTTCAGAGCCATGCTCTACCCTTCTCCACCCTGATCTGAGCCTCAAAGAGCTAATTTCTATATACCACAGCAACAGGATTCTCTTCTAATTGGGTTCAGCCAATTGAGAACTCTGAGAATGTTGGAAGAGAAGAGGGAAGTGAGGTTAGGGTATTTACATTATATATCCTCAAGGTCAGTGTAGCCTGGTCATAGCCCTTGACCAAGGGCATTGCACTTCCCCAAGTTGCCAGCTCTACATGACTGTCTATCCTTGTGGTTAGAACTGCATCTTCCCAACATCCTTTTATACAGAGGGATGGTAAAAGCTCAGCTGCTACTACCTTCAGTTCACTGCAATGTCCCTTGTAATTCCACTATAGCCAGACACACTTTAAAATAGCTCCTTTCTAAATAAACCCTCTTTAAATTATCCTCCTTTGAATGTGCCATTTGTTTCCTGTTAGGTCCTTGACTGACTAACTTTGCTTTGTTTTTGCTAATACAGGAAAAGGTAAGAGAAACCAGTCAGTGAAAAAAGATATTTTCATGCAGACTCTTTTTAGAGGTAGGTTGAATTTCACATCTAGAAATGGATGAAACATTATTGAATTAGCTTATCACTTCCTGTAACATTCTCTACAGATGGGAAACTAAATTACAGTCTGTTGATGAGAGATGCACAACAAACAATTTTTTAAATTTCAGATAAACAGTGGGAAACAGTTCCAGACACTGATAAGAAAAGCGATAATTTCTGTTTGTTATACTTTGGCTTCACTGGGAACACAAAGCCCTTGACCTTTCTGCTTTCTCCCAATCATTAGCCCTCCTACTTTTTTCTTCCTCCTCCTTAGCCACCAAAGAATCAACAATTAGCATTTCAAAAGAATTTAGGCAAACACTCTAAACTCCATTACCCATCTGTCTTTTCCTTATACCCATCTAAGTAAATCCCCGATCTAGATGAAACCAAATATTTGCTTTCTCCAACCCTAGACCAAGTCAGCTGGGTGCTTCTGAAGAAGGTCACACAATGGGGAAAGCTGTACCTCAACAAATTCACTATGGCAATGTCAGTTGGAACCTCTACACTTACCAGAAGTCTTCTCATGTTAGTCTGCTCAAGTCCCACTGTCAGCAAAGGTTTTTCAAACCTCTCCATCCTCCTCAGCACTTGGATCCCCACCTTTCCCACCAGTGTTAAAAGATGATCCTGCCTGATAATTCACATGAAATGCTGAGGTTATCAACTAAACTGAACATTATAGCACCCTACCACAACTGTACACTGTCCTCTTCCTTTCCTCCTATTTCAAAACAAAGGGCCAGCCATGTCACTGACACCTGACACATCACTCCCTTCCTCACTTTCAGGAACATCACTCCCATAGAATAGAATTCCCTCTGTATGTTCACCTCTTCCTCTTAACAATGTCCTTACCACTGGGATTTCAATATGTACATATCTCAACCATCTTTTACAAAGAAGTGTTTCACATATGTATAACTATTCATGATAATCCCATCTTTCTCCAACACTGCCTTATCTTTTAAGAAGGATGCATTGTGTAGCTCTAGAATCTTTAATTTGTTAGTAACAAATGACATTTTATTTTTGGCCTTCGTCATGCCTGACAAGTGTATTAAAAATGGCTGGAGGTATGCAAGCTTAGAGATAGTAAGCAGAGCCGACCTAAATTCCTCTGTATATGAAAATAAGAGAATTGCAGATGGTGATATCTGGCAAGAGGCAAGGTCTAGGAATCCTGAGGAACAAGGGGTGCAAGGCCAAGAAGAGAGATTTTTGAAAAGAGACAAATGACAAAAGCTGAGACCTGAAGATGCAAAGGAGTTGAAGATGAGAAGGAGTTAACTATGGAAAGAAGGAAGAGAAGAATGATCCAGGCAGAAAGAACATCATATGCAAAATCCTTTGACAGAAAAAAGGACCATGTGGCTAGATCATTGAAATGATGGGAGAAACAGGTGACAACAGAGACTAAGGAGGTATGCAGAAACCACATCACGTAGGGGTTGTAGGCAAATTAAAAGAACAAATAAACAAAAATCTTTGCTTCTATCATAAAGAATTAAGAAATTATTGAAGAGTTTTGGATAAGGAGAGAGCGAGCTGATATATCACATTTTATGTTTGGAAAATAATACATCATTTCAAGGTAAAAAACAAACCAGAGAGGAACAAATTGCTGTGTGGCATGAAGAAAAGTGGACATCTGAAACTAATAATAGTAACAATAATAAAATTCCAGTTACAAAAGAAAAAAGAAAAGTGGACAAACTCAAAAGAGATTGGGAAAGTAGAATCAATAGGATTTGGTAAAGGATTGGACATAGAGTTGAGAGAGAGGGAAGTTCCAAGTATGACTCTGGGTTTCTAGCTTGCACAACTGGATGAATCACTGATGTAAGGTACCCTAAAATACTATGTAACTTTACTAACAATTGTCACCCCAATAAACTTTAATTAAATAATAATAATAATAAAATAAATAAAAACAGACTTGGGAGGAAAATTGGGTTTGGTTGGACATTACGTATTTGCAGTGTCTTTGAGTCACCAACAAAAAAAATGCTAAGCAGTTAGTTGGATATACAGGTTTGTATTTCAGAAGAGGTTCCTGGGTTACAGTTCAGATACGCAAGCCATCTGTATTGAGAATAAACTTGATGCCACAAGCTTAGAAAAATCATAAAGGGAGAGTAAAAGAAGGAAGTGGCCTAGATTTGAGCATTAAATAACGACAACATTTCAAATCTAGGAAGAAGATGAGCTGCGAAGAGAAAGAAAAGTGACCAAGATGAGGTGAAGAACAGAAGCCAAGAGAAGAGATGGTTTCAAGAAGGGTTTAATGCTCAGAGGGCAAGTAAAATGAGATTTGAAACATGTCATTTGGATTTTTTTTTTTTTTTTTTTTTTTTTTTAGTTGGACCATCTGTTTAATTCTAAGTTATGAACAAGAAACACTGACATCAAAAGAAAACTCCCCTCAGTTCAGTAGGTTCCTTAAACCCTGAACTGCGTCATTTGGATTTTTTAACGAACTGTTTCTAAGGAATATTCTGTTCCCAGAAAACCAAAAATATTATAAATACACTAATTAAAATCTGTCTCTTGGACACAGTCTTCTCACATATTGTATATATTCTTTGTCTTCAGATAGTCTTCTGGCATAAGTCTATGAGCAAGTAGTTGGGGCTAAAAAATCACCATTTTCACCTCATTTCCATTGTCTCAATTATACTAAGTTTATGAGACCAAAGCACTGTATCAGTATCACTGGCATTTTTGTTTTTCAAAATTTTCTTCTCATTTTAAAATACTAGTAGCAAACAATGCAATGAAGAATAATATTAAAATAATGGTTTACAATAACAAAGATGGTGCTTTGCAAACTGTGGCCTAGTAAGCCAAGTAAGTGATCATCCTAATGTGATCATTCTAATGTGATCTAAGTGATCATGAATTTAATTATTAAAATACGGTGAGGTGGTCAGTAACTAATGTATAAAATATAAGTGACTGAAAAACCCAATGTTTGAAAATTTAGGTGACCCTCTATCCTATGCATGAAATTTAAATTCACTGAAATGGCTTCAAAGGGGAATTTACAGAAAAGGGGATTTAAACATTTTCAATTCTAACTTTAATGTAAAATTAATTACCAAGCACTTTTGAATATCCCTTTCTCTTCGATACCACTTAGTAGCAATCATGGATTCTCTTATAACACGTAAGGAAACAATATTCACTGTATGGATATGGCTTGAGATACAGCTTTAGTCATGCACAGAAAATGTAAGGTAGGTTTTGGATGTACTTTCCCATCTATAGCACACGAGAAAGATACAAATGCAAGGACAAACACACTCTTACAATTCAAAATACAAATTTGTTAATCAACATGTAAGACTCTAATTACTACTGAGGGAGATATGTGAGGGGAGATGCATATTTATAATGCATATTAATTAGGAAGTGTTAAGGGTATGCTTAAAATTACTGGTAACCTAAAAAAGGATTATTTAATCAATTATGTTGGGATAATCGGTCCATAGTTTGGGGAAAAACTTACATTGGATCCTTATCCCTCATCTTACAGAAAAATAAATTCCAGATTAATAAAAAATTTTAAATATAAAAATATTACCATGATCAATTTTAAAAATGTCAAAAGTGAAATGTAGATGTAAACTGTAAATATAAAAATATGAAGTCATAATAACTTGAAAACAGAAAAAATGAGTACTTTTATAATACTGCAGTGGAGAAGAGTTACTAAACATTATGCCAAAGCCATAAACTATTCAAGAAACAATAAATTTGACATGTAAAATTTCTTTACACCCAAACAACCCACCATTATCACTACAATATAAAAAAGAAACATTTGCATTATGTGTGACAGAGTAAAGGTAAATATAAACAGTATATTTATATATGTGTATCTATATGTGTGTGTGCATACACACATATACATATATATGTATATATGTATATATATATGTGTATATATATATATATATATATATATAGAGAGAGAGAGAGAGAGAGAGAGAGAACTTACAAAACGGTGAGGAAAAAGTACACTTTCATAGTATAAAAATTAATGAATGATATAAACAATTCACAAATACATGGCCAAGAACAATATAAAAATATATATGTTCAATATAACTTTCAATCAAATAAATGCATGTTAAAACAACAATGTGTTTGTTCATCGTATTGCCAAATATTAATAAGTTTGATAATGCTTAGTGTTATTGAGCTTATGGGGAGAAATGCTCCTACCTTTCCAAATGGTAATTTTATAATATTTATCCAAGGCCTTTTAATGTGTATACTCTTCTGGAAATATGTGCTTGATGAATTGTGTTAAGGAAATAATAGATAACTGCACAAAGATGAAAGACCACGGATGATTATCAATGGCTTTCCTTACTTTTTAATGCTATAGGTCATTTTTTTCTTTTTTAAGATTTTATTGGGGAAGGAGAACAGGACTTTATTGGGGAAGAGTGTGTACTCCCAGGACTTTTTTTTTCCCCAAGTCAAGTTGTTGTCCTTTCAATCTTAGTTCAGCTTCAAGTTATTGTTCTTTCAGTCTTAGTTGTGGAGGGCGCAGCTCAGCTCCAGGTCCAGTTGCCGTTGCTAGTTGCAGGGGGCGCAGCCCACCATCCCTTGCGGGAGTCGAATCAGCAACCTTGTGGTTGAGAGGACACGCTCCAACCAACTGAGCCATCTGGGAGGTCAGTGGCAGCTCAGCTCAAGGTGCCGTGTTCAATCTTAGTTGCAGGGGGCGGAGCCCACTATCCCTTGTGGGATTCAAGGAATCGAACTGGCAACCTTGTGGTTGAGAGCCCACTGGCCCATGTGGGAATCAAAACGGCAGCCTTCAGACTTAGGAGCACGGAGCTCTAACTGCCTGAGCCACTGGGCCAGCCTATCAATGGCTTTTTATAATTGTTAAAAAAAACCGTGTGGGGGAGAGAATATAACTGATCAATGGCACAGAATAGGAAAACTTATATAAAAACACTGAACCATTAAAATGATCATTGAGGTCTGTATTTATTGGCATTAAAATGATATAAGAATACACTGTGAAGGGGAAAAGATTTAAATAGAACATGTCAAGTATGATTATATTTGTGAAAATGTGTGCATGCTCGCATGTGTACTTTTATGGGGGGAAAAATCTAGGGAAAAGAACACCATAATTTTAACAATTATTATGTTGAAGTGGTAATTTTATGGATGATTTTTACTTTTTTCTTCATTCCTACCTCATTAACTGAATATTTTTATAATGAGTTTGGGCTACTTCACAATAAAGAAAAAATAAAATTCCATTTTGAGAAAAAACAAGTTCTTGAGCAACTTTCCAAAAATGCATGAAGAAACTACATAAAATGTTCTCTGTAGATTACCCTAACTTCTGTTACCAGCTGTGGATCCAAGAAACACACAGCCCCTAGTGAACCGTCCTCCACTGAGGAATCACTAAAGAAGGACTGATTTAAAACCACACCATGGAATATGGAAAAATAAACAAACAAACAAATACCAAACTCAGAGAAAAAGAGATCATATTTGTGATTGTCAGAGGCAGGAGCTGAGGGAAGGAAAATTAGATGAAGCTGGTCAAAAGGTACAAACTTTCAGTTCTAAGATAAATAAATACCGAGGATGGAATGTACAACATGAGGACTATAGCTAACACTGCTGTATAGTACACATGAAAGTTGCTAAGAGAGTAAATCCTAAGAGTTCTTGTCACCAGGGGGAAAATATTTTTTCTTTTGGTAAGTATACGAGAAGATGGATGTTCACTAAACTTACTGTAGTAATAATTTTAGCACATGTGTATGTCAAGTCACCATATGGTACACCTTAAACTTATGGAGCTGCAATTTCAATTGTTTCTCAGTAAAACTGAAAAGAAAAAAAAGTAAAATAAAATCACGCCATGGTCATTGAAGTAGACTATACTAGCTATTTACTGTTGTATAAAAAAATCATCCAAAAGTTAACAGCTGGAAACAACAAGCATTTATTATCTCACATTTTCTTAGTGTCAAGAATTCAAGAGCAGCTTCGCTGGGTGGTTTGAGCTCAGATGTAATCAAGGTGTCAGTCAGGGCTGCAAACATCTCATGGCTCATCTGGGAAAGAATTAGCTTCTGCACTCATACAGGACTGGTGGCAAGGACTAGACGGATCAGCTTCCAAACTTACTCATGTGGGTGCTTCCACAGGGTTGTCTCATGACACGAAAGCTGGCTCTCCCCAGAGTTAGCAGGCCAAGAGAGTGAGAGATAGCACCTCATCTCAGAAGTGGCAACCCATCCTTCTACTTGTTTTACTATTATAATATTATAATACTACTGCTGTGTTATATTAATCAGAATTGAGTTAATCAATCCATCTAACAATCAAGGGCATGAATACCAGGAGGCAGAGATATTCGGGGGCTACCTTAGAGAATACCTTCCCACACAGACCAAAAGCAAAAGAAGGAAGGAAGGAAGGAAGGAAGGAAGGAAGGAAGGAAGGAAGGAAGGAAGGAAGGAAGGAAGGAAGAAAGGATATAGAGAGAAAGGAAACTAAGTCTTGTACAGGAATGTTTGTAGCAGCTTTATATGTAATAGCCCTTAACTGGAAACAACCCAAATATCAATAGGAGAATGGATGAACAAATTATGATATATCCATACAGTAGAATACTACTCAGCAATAAAAAGGAACACATTTTTTATTTAGGCCACAAGATGGATGAATCTCACAGACATTATATTGAACAAAAGAAACTAGACTCAAAAGATCATACTGCATAATTCCTTTTACATGAAATTCTAAACAGGAAGAATTAATTTATGGTGGAAAAAATCAGAAAATTTGCTGCTTCATGGGTTGAAGATGAACTGAAAAGACCCAGGAACAACATTTCTGAGGTGATAGAAATGTTATATGTTATATCTCCTGATTAGGGGTATGAATTATACAGTTTCATGCACTTGTCAAAAACTCATCAAATTCTGTATTTAGGATCCGCATCTCTCTTTGTTTGTAAATGTTACCTTAAAATGTAAATAAATGTTAAACAACAAAAAAGAAAGAAATCTAAGCTTTATTGAATATTAGGATGAGTTTAAAGGAAAAGCAAATTGTCACCTTCTTTGAAGTCTTCCAAAAAGAAGTGAAAACTCTAATCTGTCTAAAGATAAAGTATCCGGAATATCAATTGGGAAACAGCTGGATGAATAGCAACATTTCAACACTGGGATTAGAGTTGGTTCAAGTTAAGAGCGAAGTAAAGGATCAAGGCATTTCTCAATGTCTAGTGCCATACTGAAAATAAGTCACTTTGTGAAAAGACATTCTGGCACAGGAAATGGAAGAAACCGAGCGTAAAGAGAGGGAAGAAGTTTACTAACTCAGTTAAGAGACTGAAGTCAAAAGATAAATGACATTCACTCCTAGTCATTAAACAAATCACAGATGGGGGTCAGAGCTTCTATTCTGATGTTCTAACTAGGTCCCACTGCTCTGGGTATTTGCTTATCTTATCTAAAAATACTGCTATAATTAAAATATTGTTCTCAATTGAAACCTACCAAGGAAATCTGGATTTTTATCTTTCTTTTCACAAACTGAATCTAAACTCTTAATGATATGACTCCTTCTAGTTTCAAAAGTTTTATCCCCAAACCAACTTTAATAAAGAAGAAAAGGATTTGCCTCTAAAGCTAGGGGGAAAGTTTTAATTGAAACCAGT
Organism: Rhinolophus sinicus; assembly: GCF_036562045.2. Classification (NCBI taxonomy): domain Eukaryota; kingdom Metazoa; phylum Chordata; class Mammalia; order Chiroptera; family Rhinolophidae; genus Rhinolophus; species Rhinolophus sinicus. The sequence goes on along the minus strand of NC_133768.1, from coordinate 20,038,252 downwards.
CTCCAGAGTCAGCACAGACCAGATTTTCTCTCCTGTAAAGAAATCTGCAGCGACATTGCAGCCTACCTGTTCCAGTTTGTACTGCTGAAGCACTGAATATCCATTCGAATAAAACCACTTATTGTTTTTCTGAAGCATACTGTTTTTATTGCAATAATTTCATTGTTGTTTCCCCAGCAAGGAAGTGATATCCTGAGTATGACTCAGCCTCACTAGAAATGTTCCTACTGGAGACACCAAAAACTTCTAAACCATAAAAATATAGCCCTATATTAAGGGCTTTGGGGGAAGAAAACCACAGTGCAATCAACATTCTTCAAAAACAGCAGCAATAACTTAATGACCAGCTTCTCACCAAGTTTCAGAACCTTGTTTTCCATGTCAGGAAGCAAAACCGGGCCACAAAGACTGCAGACATGCTATAAACACACACATATACATGCCCCTTTGTATTTTTTCTGGAAGACCTGAAAAACTTGGATTAAAAAAATAGTGCTAACATTCAGCTGACATTCAGTATTATTCTACTTCAGCTTCAGGTGTACAGCGCAGTGGTCAGACACCTACACAATCTATATGTATATATAGTCACGGGATGTAAAGTACAGCATAGGGAATATAGTCAATGGAATTTTAACAGCTATATATGATGTCAGGGGGTAGTAGATTGGGGGAGGGGAATTATCATTTTGTGAGGGGTGTAAATGTCTAACTATTACATTGTTTTGTACCCCTGAAACTAATATAAAAAATTAAATTAAACTAAAAAAAATAGTGCTAAATCTAATGAGATAGTCTACCTTATTGAAGCTTTCTTTCCTTCCAGTGTATCAAACAACACTTACCATAAAGGATTGTTACAAACACAATCTGTAAAATGAAGGAGCTAGCCTAGGTAGTTTCTATTGTCCCTTGACACATTTGGCCCATCAACCTAGCTTGCCTTAAAATGTCTCCACATCCAAAACAGCGCCATCAATAGCTTCCCTGTTCCACACAGCTTTTCCATTATTCTTTTGCAGTGCTAGTACCCTAATTCTTCTAGGCATCTTAATTAAGCAAATCCAGGGGTAGCTTTATACTATAGATCAATACATTTTACAGAGAGTACAGAACTACTGGACTAAACCAAGATCGGAGTACAATTAACTGGCAATGAAAAGATTATTCATTCTGCCTTTTTCCTTCTTCTCTCCCACTTGTCCCATTTTATTTTGTCTACTACCTTTGACAATAGACAAACATTTTTTAAAGTTCAAAAAATCTAATCAGAATAACATCAAAAAGTATTAAACACACATGCATGTACGTGCATGCATGCACACACACACACACACACACACACACACAGAAACATTTCATTATCTTATGAAGAAAGAAAAATAATCTGCAGTCTGTCTCCTGTTAATTTGCCTTAGTATCATTATATGAAAAACAAGGATAGAAGACTTTGAATTCTCACACACAATCAAGGGTGCAATAATGAATATTTTAACAGGCATACATTTTGAAGTTTTAATTAAAATCAGTAGTGCTATTGATATTGTAATGTCTTAGAGTAACACTCAGGAAAGTAATCACCTGTCTCCCACATGAATGGCAATCACATACGATTAATTAGAAGACTTTGCTGCTGGAACCACCTTGGAATCACCAAGATTTAGAGCAAGTGTTCACACATTTAACTATGGAAAGCAACTCCACTGGCACAACTGGATGAATGGCTACTTAACTCAGATGCAGCATCTCTCTTTGTTAGGCCTGGTGCCCCAAAGCTTGCCATAAACTTGCTCATTTTCTCTGGCACCACAAACAATTGTCCTGCTTCCTGTGATCAAGACTTACTTTTCTATGGCAGAGGTTGGTAAGACCACTTGGGGAGATAGACTTATGTTTGAAGTTCAATGTGCCCCACCTTCCTGCTTTATGAGTGAACAGAGGGTTTCAGTAGAGCTAAAATAGTTTTCCCGTTTCTTCTATGAGGCATCACTCTTAAGTACTCACTCTGAAGATTCTTTGAAGGTTTCTTTTTTCCCCACAAACACGGATTCTTGGGATAAGGGAGTGAGAGAGAATTTGGGAAGCAGCCAGACTAAAGCAGAGTACTTAAAAATATATTCAGCTTCCAAAAGCTCCATTCAGGATCCTATGGATACTAAGAAACCAAACCAGATGCTTAAAAATACAGTGGTGAGAGAGTCATAACTTATTTAGTGACAGTTTTCTAAATGATCTTAATGAAAAGTAATTATACTTCATAAAATAAAAGCCAGCACAGAACTTGCCTAAGTCTTTACAGAAAAATTCTACCTCAAATTGGAAGGAAGCAAGGAGGGGAGGGAGAGAGGGAGTGAAAGAGAAAAGGAAAGAGAATAAATACTTGCTTAAAGTACTCTGGCTGTCTGAAAATATGACCATTTTCTTGAGGATTGGGTAAGTTTGGTGATAAAGTTGCTTCATCAGAATCCAGATATACAAGCACATGGGGTCTCAGCTTCTCATAGTTAGGATTCATCTTTGCAAATTCATATTTTAATCCCCACCACTCCGAGGAAGTGACCATAGCCCCCAGGGACTTGGACAGACCCTCTTGATGACCACTGTGGGTTTCCTAACATCCACAGAAATATCTGACAATATTGAGAAAATGACAAGCTTTGAGATGTTAATGCTGTGATGATTTTTCTGAGCAGGGTTAAGAAAGTTTAATGTTGTATTCGAATCAATCCTCATGATATAAGTAAACACTTATTAGCAAGTGTATAACTAGCAACCTTCCCTTTTTACAAAGCATTGGTTAGTCTGGTCTGCAATGAGACCAGGTAACTGTGACATTGACACAGGTGATTGTAACACAAATCAATGATATTTACAAATCTAAAAACAAGTAACATGAAGTTCACACCCCTAAGAAGAGTGTTGTTACTGTAGAGGAGGAAAAATAATTTTCCTTCTATACTTCTAAGTTCTTCTGGCTGGTTTAATAATAAAATAGACCTGAGACAGATTTACAGGAAAAAATAACAAATTTATTACATATGTACATACGGGAGTTCAGTACGAATATAGAACCAGAGGACAAATTGGGCAGTTGAAAATGATATGCCATCTTGAGCTAAAGAAAAAGGGAGTAGTGGTTTGGACTTGAAAGAGAAAGTAGGCAATTCACAGGTAGATGAGAAAGAGCAAATATGTGGTAAACAAATTCTTATGGGGCCACCCAGACACAATGTGACACAGAGAGGAGTCTAACAAATGTTGCTAGGTTCCTCCCTGTCTGCCTCACTTAGTTTATATTATGCTCCCTTCTTTAAGCAGGTTTTTCTATCTGAATTTCTTTAGGCAGGTAAGGGGGGAGGTAAAAGGCTCTTCTTGAGTCTTTTGTTTAAAAATAGCCAGTATATTTTGGGGTGGCAAAATGTCCCTTTAAAAAGGCATATTTTGGTGTGGCAAACTCTGCTCTGCCTCAATATCTAGGAAAGTTTTGAAGCAATCAGGTAGAAGTCATTAGATACTTAATTTTAGGTCCTGAGTCACAAACTAAAAAGATATACAGTAGTTGGCCAGTTAGCTAATTCTTCATTCCAAACTCATCTCCTTAGCAAATTTAAGGAATATGTGCTTAGTTTCTTCTTCTTTCTAATTCTACTAAACTTAAATATGACATTTTTAATCATTATAAACTGTTTCAATGCTGAGAACATTTGACTTAATGTGGCGTATTCTTCCTATGTGCTGTAACACCATCAAACCAATGAAAGTCATCTGGCTGGAAATTACGTGTTTTAACCAGTACTTACAATGAACAAATGCAGCTAACAGATTTCAGTACACATGGAAAACAGAAAAATGACGAAGTCAACTGACTGCAATGAGGAGCACACAACTCTGGTTGTTGTGCTTCTTGTTCTTGAAAACCGGCATAACAGTAACATCTCACTTTCACCGCATACTTATTAAGTTACAGGCACTAATGCTAGGCATTCTGTGACTATTTTATTTAACATCCCCCAAACCAGAATCATAGTTATGCTCTCTTTCTAACATCTTTATTTAAATATGGAGGTTGAAGGTGATAATTCCCCAAATTTACACAGCTAGTGGCCAGACATGCCACTATTTTATTATGCTGTATTGTCCCACATACATGTACACACCCCTCCCCAGACCAATCGTAGCTCCTACGTGTTTTTTTTCAATGCCCTCTAACCTTCAGTTATCAAAATATGCAAATATTGACCCCTCTTAAGTTTCTTCACTCTTGGTTCTAAGTGTTTCATTATATAAACAGGCCTGTCTCCTGCGATCCAGCCATTGCCGTCACAAGCACACCACATACCTTTGAAGTAGACGCTATATCTTTTCCAGTCATTTGAGAAATGAAAGGTACCTTAACATATGAGATTTCTTAATATTCTCATTAAGGTTGTCTGAAGCATAGTCTGGGTTCATGAGAATGTAGAAACATGACCAAGGAGCTAAGACAAGGGGCACAGCTGAAGGGCAACTGTTATGTGGAGTGTACAGCATCCTGGGAATAGCTTAAGCAAGGATGGTTTCAGCCTACGGAAGACATCCTGAGGGCATGAGGCATGGACAGAGTGTACACACTTTGACAACTGAAGCCAAAGAGTGAACCAAACCAAATGAAACATGTGAGATCCTATCTCAATGTCCTTAGGTGAAAGTTTATAGAGTTTATGAGAAAGGAGAGGAAAGAATGAGGAAGAAAGTAAAAATTTCTGTGGCTCTTGTGTGCTAGGCACAGTGTTGCTTATTTCATGGATGTTACCTCAGCAACCCTAGAAAACAGGCATTATTATCCATATTTTACAGGTGAGGCTACTGACGCCCTGAGAGGTCTCGTAACTAACGTAATGCAGCTAGCTAGCGACTCACAGCACTGAAATCCAAAGCCAGGTTTTGCTCTTCTGAAGCCTGCGCCTTTTCCTTTACAGTAAGCTACGACAGCAAATAAAGACGAATATCTGAATGGCATAGCTCTCCTTGAAGGCAGCCAAGAATTGTGGCTTAGATAGTACCAAGGAGACCAGAGCAGGTGTGTCTGTGCTTGTTAATATGTCAGAGTGAGAGTGTACACTGCAGAAAAGTGTGTGTCGTCCATTTGATTCATTGTCACAGTTGGGGCAGTTCCACCTCATTGGTTTTATAGGCTGATCGGATCATCTGCCTGTTCACATGAGGTTATTTCCCTTCTATTCATTTTTCACCCCCTTAGTTAGAACATTGTTTTCTTGAATGCCATTTCTAAGTGAGTGTAACACAATAGCACCCCATAATCCTTCAGTGTATAGTACAGGGTGAAGGGCTCTGTGTGCTCAATAAAAGTTCATTATTTTCATCAGTACAACAGGTATATGCTCATTCAAACTAAATAAAGCAAAAAAAAAAAGGTTTAAACTCATGCAAAATAATCTTTATAAGCAACTTACAATGGTTACATAGTCACTTGGACAAATATTCTCCATAAACTAGCATTTGGATAAGGAGGTGAAACCTCAGATTAGGAACATGAGTAGTTTAGAGCCTTTGGGATGCCTGGCAGGACATCATAGCAAACTGGGATGACTACAAAATATCAAAATTGGCCAAATTGCACTTTTGCCCAATTGTCTTCAAGGGCTGAATATCCAGAATGGCCATCATTGGCAAAAACACTCAATTGCAGAGCTAATACAGCAGTCTGGAAGCATAAAATGGCACAAGGAGATTTGATTCCCTGCTTTCCATCTTTGATCATAATCAGACTTTGTTATGAAAACTATTGCAAATTCAAAGTCCATTCAGCTCAACAAGCACATGAAAAAAAGTGAATAATTACTGTAATCTCTTATAACTCCCTTATGACCCCTTTACAATTATCTGGCTGAGTTAATATCATTGATAGCAAGCAAAAGAGACACTTGTAGAATATAATGTAGGAAACACTGGAGTGAAGCCACATGGTTCCAGCAAGTAGAGAAAGTAGCAGAGTGTACAGAAATACCACTTTAAATTGGTGAAAGGTGGTCCAGTCAGCCTATAAAACCCTTAAGCATCATCTCAATTCACAAAGCCAACATTTACATAGAACCAATATCCCCAGAAAAGGCAGTAACTAACATTAATCTATGCTTTTAAGACATACACGGCTGCAGCAGGTCATCCTCACAGACCATCTTTCTAAAAGAGAAATACTGCCTTGCTGCATGGAGGACCATACTACCATTAGCTATTCAGAAGCCAAATTCTTACAAAAGCCAGAACATTGTATTATTGAAAGAGAAGTCAGTGATCTAGAATTTTCTATTCATTAGATTGTCAAACACCAAGTACAGAGTAATTAGCAGGATAATTCAGAAAGATGAATTGATTTTGAATATCCTTGGGTCACATCCTACTAAATTTATTCTTCTTCTTTAGTGACTTGGCAGTATAAATTGATGATTAGTTCAAATTCATGTGGCAAGACACTCTAGATTTTAAAACCCACGATGCAAATTGCCCAAGTAGAATAGAACCTTTGCACAGAAGTCAATACATTGTGGTATCATTCAGTGAGATGGTTATGGTTGTTTTTAAAAGCGATCAGAGAATATGCAATGTCCCTTAAAAGGAAAAAGATTGTCATAAATAATATTTTAAGAGCAGTAGATCTTTTACCTGGAAGGTTCTTTGCTTGCTGGTTGGCCAGGGCACATTTAGAAGTAAAAGCTTGGATTGAATTGCTCTCCAAGATAAAGAGAAGGCATATTACAATTCAAGGGGGAAAAGGGAGAGGATAAGTGCTACAGGTAAATCTCAGCAGAGTGGTCAAGGAGCCAGGCAGATTGAAAAGGAAGGAAGGAAGGAAGGAAGGAAGGAAGGAAGGAAGGAAGGAAGGAAGGAAGGAAGGAAGGAAGGAAGGAAGGAAGGAAGGAAGGAAGGAGGGAAGGAAGGAAGGAAGGAATCTCAGGTGGCAGTAGGGTCTAGAAATTTCTGAGATAAGACACACGGGTAGCGATGATTGTTTTTCAAAGTAAATGCTTGCCCTGTGCAACGTGACCCTATTTCATGACCCACAAATCTTCATGATAGGCTTGGTGTGATTATCTGTTCTGTGGAAGCCAGTGAAGAGACCCAGTTCCGTATCAGGGTTGGCACAAAACCAAACAACGTCAGTCCTCTGGAACAAAGGGACAAAATGTACAGGCAGGATATCTTGAAGGCTCAGCCAGGATTTCTGAACTAATGCCAGACCCAGCTGCATCTTTGATTAAATCATCAACCTAGAGTCTACAGACTTGAGCCAAAAGTATATCCCACCCAAGATCACCGCAGTGTTGAGCAGAAAGTAGGAGCCAGACAGGAGAGGCTTATCAAAGGTGACTCGTAATGGTGCTAGGAATATCATTCCAAAATCAGGATCTCCAAAGGAACTGTAAGAGCTAGAATCCTCTCAGCAAGAGGTGAAAAAATGTCAAATTAAAGGTAGTATGAGGCAAAGTGGAAAATTAAGTACTTTATCATTAACAACTCAATCAAACATATTAATGTAACTTTGAATTTAGAGTGATCAAGAAGCTCATAATGTTACAATGATTCGGCTCATTATATTTATATGAGGAAAACTGACCTTAATAGTCCAAGGCTGTACGCATCTTCATGTTCGTTGTAGCATTATCTACAAAAGTCAAGATATGGAAACAATCTAAGTGTCCATCAATGGATGACTAAAGAAAATAGACAAAGAATACACACACACACACACACACACACACACACACACACACAAATATTATTCAGCCATAAAAAAGAATGAAATCTTGCCATTTGCAACAGCATGGGTGGACCTTAAATAAAATATCAGACAAAGAAAGATAAATACCATATAATCACACTTACACATGGAATCTAAAAAAAAAAAAAAAAAAGCTCATAATATGGAGACCAGATTGGTGATAAAGGTGGAGGGAGGGAATGCAAAATGAGTGAAGGTGGTCAAAAGATACAAACTTCCAGTTATAAAATAAATAACTCGTGGGGTTGTAATGTACAGCATGGCACTTATAATACTACTGTATTGTATATTTAAAAGTTGCTAAGAGAGTAAATCTTAAAGTCCTCATCATAAGGAAAAAAATTCTGTAACTATGTATGGTGACGGACATTAACTAGACTTACTGTGGTGATCATTTTGCAATATATACAAATGTCAAGTCATTATGATGTATACCTGAAACTCATATAATGTTGTATGTCAATTATACCTCAATTAAAAACCAAGTGACTACTATTTATTTGTAAATAGTAGACAGGATTTTCACCCCTAAATACTCAATTGATTATCCTCCCACATGTTCACTTCTACAAGTCCATTTCTACAATACCTCCCTTCACAATACTCCAAATAGGGTGTTTATAAGAATGCCTTCATAAGAATGTGTAACCCCTGACTTTGGTCTTGAAAAAAAAAGAAGAAAATGCGATGGTAGACAATTCCCACCAAAAAACATTGAAGACAATATGCAAACACACAAAAGGTAAGATAATAAATGAAAAGGATTCTTGGGCAAAAATTTTTGTCTCTGTTTAAGTAGGCTTTACCTCATTTTCAATTAGCAGCACTTCATTTAAAAGAAGCATATGTTACATTTTTGTTCAATAATTCTTTCTGATAGCCAAATTAAATGGGAAATTGATTTGCATATGCATAATTTTCAGTCAATACCCAATCAGAAATAGTATTTCATTTGGCTCTGGACCACATGTACTTTTTTAGTGTAGTATTTCAGATTCTCTTGCGACTACTTTCATCAAAAATTAACAACAACAACAGGACTGAATGTTATGCATCTTTTGACTTAGAATCTGTATTAGTTTCCTAAGGCTGCCATAAAAAATTACCACAAACTGGGTGGAAATTTATTCTCACAGTTCTGGAGGCTAGAAGTCTGAAGTCAAGATGTCGGCAGGGTTGGCGCCTCCTGGAGGCTCTTAGAGAGGTTCTGTGCCATGATTCTCTCCTAACTTCTAGTGGTTACTAACAATCCTTGCTGTTTCTTGGCTTGCAGACACCACTCCAATCTTTGTCTCTGTCATCACATGGCATTATCCTCTCTATGTCTCTGTGAGTCTGTGTGTCCTCTTCCTATAAGGACACCAGTCACACTGGATTAGGGCCCACCCTAATCCAGGATGATTTAATCTTAACCTAACTAATTACATACTTTAAGACCTATTTCCAAATAAGGTCATATTGTGAGGTTGTAAGGAGACACGGATTTTGAGAAAGGTGGGGAGAAACACTATTCTACCCAATACAGAGTTCAAGTCTTAGACTTTAAGTTTTGTCAGGGCACCCGCCGTATGATTCAAAATTTCATTCTTCAAAGACTTAGAATCATATGGAAGCTGCCCTCCAAAATAAGCACAGTAAAACAATGAACGCTGGGTAACAGGTGTAAAACAAAGTACAAAAGTTAATACACTAAAAATACCTGAATTAAAGCAGCCTGTTATGCCCCTTTGAATACTTTATGGATCTTTTTCACTATTTTAAGCATATAAATCATACATCAGTCCCTGGGAGTCCATTCCCAAAAAGTCATGTTCTCCTGGGTCACAATGTTAATAGAGGAACCAAGAGCTTCAATTACTCCTTATAACAAGATTAATTCTCCCAACAGCTCTCTCAAGTTGCACATCACTTTAACAACACAACCATAACCCATTCAGAGTTCACAAGGTCACTCCTGAAATCCCCCTACCTTGGCACAGACCTCAAATATTCCCTTAAACCCCATATCTACCACAATCTCATAATAATTATTTGTATGCTATTACTTGGCCAGTAGTAAAATCATATCACCACCAGGTATGCCTACATGTCAATCCAAAATACCGCTCTCTTCAGTGGAAGACGTGGTTGTTATAAAAAACAAAGAAGGTGCTCCGTAAAGCCTATTTCCGAGCATGATCTAGGCCTACCTTCCCAATTCCCTAGGCCATATGTCCAGTTATGGTGAGATGTCACCAAGGGTCACTGGATCCAACCATTATATCTGTCCCCTGAGAATTAAATCTCTGCTCCATTGTTCTCTTTTCATTCATCTTCTCTGCTTTGAGCTCTCAAAATTTTCTTCTGTCCCTAAAAACTTACTAGACCTCTTTTATACTCCCTTATATTATTTTTCACTTGTCCAAATTTAGTTTATATGTCTGAACACTCCAAGCAGTAACTATAATATATAAACATGGAAGGTATGTGATAGAAAAGAGTAGTGGATTTGACTGTCAGGTAACCTGAAGATCTAATACAGCTTTTTTCACTAAGTGAAACACCTTTCATCTTAATTTCCTTCAAAACTGAAGTTTATGTTCTTAGGAGATGCACGCTAAAGCATTTAGGAATGAACTTTTATTGCACCTAGAAGTTGTTTTCAAATTATTCGCTCAAAAAGACAGAAAGATGATTAGAAAGATAAATGGATACATAGATGATTGATAGATAAAACTAATAAGGCAAAATGGAAATTGTTAGATTTAGATGTATGGGGTACATAGGTGTTAATTGTACTAGTCTTGCAACTTCTCTGTATTTGAAAATGCTGATAAGGAAAATTGGGGGGGGGGGTGAAATGAAGCTGAAATAAATGTAAACTCGGGATTCCCAAATTCCATGACTGCATATATCTAAATTATACCTCATCAATGATCTTCCCAAAATATCTACCATTTGGATTTGCCCATTTGTACAAATGTCACCTCATTATCTCACAGCTGAGGATTGACATGCTGGAGTGATGCTTCTGGCCTCATAGTCACTAGTCGCAAGCCTATTGAGTCTTCCTTTCAAATGTCTTATGCTTCACTAACTTTGCATTCCCACTGACATTGCCTTCAGTCCATCCTTGGTCTATTTCAGTACCCTACTTCCTGATCAGATTTCATTGTAAATTGTAATAATACCAGTTTTATCATGTCACTTCCCTGTTCACAAGTTTTCAGTGTCTCCCTATCTACTTATCTCTTACTCCTTATCTCAGATATTGACCCCTGCTATTCCTATATTTCAATCCCTAGACTCCAGGCAAGTAAGTCCATTCCGCATTACATCCTGTGTTCCTGCTTTTGTTCATGCAACTCTCCTACCTGAAATAACCTCTCCTCCCCCTCTGCAATTATCCAAGCTCTACCAGCTGGCACCTAGTGCATACTAACCTATTAATATTGTTCTCTTTATATTCTCGTATAATCTGCTATTTCTGAGGCCTGACATTATTTACCTCCTCTGCTTTCTTCAGTTAGATTCTGTTTTAACCTTCTGTGTCCTACCTTTCATGGTATTCTAATTTGTAAACGACATCAAGTAGACGAAGTGTAAATATTGAATCGGGGATACTTTGTTAGCCTCTCAAATTAACAAACTGAAAGGTTATTCTAACTATAGATTCAGCATAGCAGCTAGATTAAGAGACTGAGGTAAAACTAAATATGTGAATGCAACATCAACCCCAAACTGCCTATTACAAAAGAATGTATAGGCCATAAAGAATGTGTGTGTTTCGTGTCATAGTGAAATTGGCTTGGGAAAAATTAATGGTGAATAATTCAGAAGAAATGTAGTCAGAAATGTACTTAACGTGTTTCCACAAAATTTCAGTTATATCTCAATCATAGTGCCTTCTGTAAACTCTTGGGGGCTCTTGAAAAATAACTCAAACCAGCATGAAATAGATGCTTCAATAGCATATTTTAAAACAAGGAGTTTGTGTTAGTTTCATTTTAAATTCAGCTTGACAAAGAGATGAAAAATAAATTCATATAAACAGTGGAAATTTTAAAGAAAAAAAAATCAAGCCATAATTTAGTACTAACCGTGACACTTCTGCAGTCAATAGCACTGGTGATATTTGTATTATGCTTTCAAACCAAAGCCTAAAAATTGTTATGATCATTACTAGAACCTAGCTATTTCTACAATGAGTACACTTGTAGCTACTTGAAAGACAGGACTCATACATTGCTTCATGTAAAATATAATTCATGATGGGAAGATGGTTTCTATAAACATAGCCACTTACATTTCTGCGTTCCTTCCAACCTCTTCAAAATATTTACCTCCCACTAGGTCTCACAATTTCATTTTCAGTTTTTATTTTTAAACATTTCAGTGCTTTAAAGTAGGTGATCTTTAAAAAGAAGACTAAAGACAGCTAGCAAATTGTCTAAGATTGCCCTTCAGTCATGTGAAAATAGGACCAAAACCAAGATTCAAGTGTTTAGAGCTGCTGCTTTTATCCGAGTTACCCCTAGAGAACAATTCAGAAAGGATGGGGAGCGGGGTCTCTGCTAAGCCTTTCTAAGTGCACCTTTCTGAGATGACAATGGCATGGGCATGAACAGGCATGTTTGGAGTCCAAAGGAGTCTTGTGACATGTCGAACAATCAAAGAAATATCCTTTATTTCCAAATTAAATGAGACGTCTAATAGTAGATTTACTTTTCTTTATATGTATTGAAGTTGTTTACATTGTCTTTTTATTTATTGAGGTTGTTTATCATATACAGAGGGTGCCAAAAAATGTATACACATTTTAAGAAAGGAAAAAATTATATTAAAATTGTAATACTCTTACCCTCTGATAACCACTAAACTATTGTCTGTGTCTATGAGTTTTTGTTTCTTCATTTGTTTGTCTTGTTTTTTTGTTGTTTTTAGTTTTATATACCACATATCAGTGAAATCATATGGTTCTCTACTTTTTTGTCTGACTTGTTTCGTTTAGCATTATAATCTCAAGGTCCATCCATGTTGTCAGAAATGGTACTATTTCATCTTCTATTATGGCAGAATAGTATTCCACTGTGTATATATACCACATCTTCTTTATCCATTCATCTACCGAAGGACACTTATACAGATGATGTATTACAGAATTGTACATCTGAAATCTATGTAAATTTATTAACAATTGCCACCCCAATAAACTTTAATAAAAAAATTTGTAATAGTATATACTAATAACGAAAGATGAATACAAGTCATGTATATGCATTTTTTTTGGCACCCCAGGTAGTTCAGAGTATCAGACAGTTTATATTACAAAGAAACAATAGTCCCCTGCTCCCACTATATTTCACAGGCCATACAGACGAGCACTTTCAATCAACAATTATAGCTGGGTTTTGTAAAAAAAAAAAAAAAAGAAAGAAAAAGAAAAGACTCCAGAAGTCTAAACAATATGCTTATTTTGCTACTTCTCGATATTTTCTATGTTATTTATTTATATCCCGCTATGAAAGCTAAGGATTTGGATCATTTGCACCCTACCTCCTCCAAAATGCAATCACACTAATAGTTCTACGGCATAATTTTGGTTATATGAATAACCAGTATTTGCATCATTTTGACTTGCAAATGATATTGATAGCTGACTCACAGACTGCATCATGGATACGTTTCCTTTCTTGCACAACTTTGTTTCTCCCTGTAATTAATAACTGTATTGTTCCTTTTCTTCGTTTTCTATACGCTAATTATCAATTTTCCTCTAAACTCTCCCAAGGGTAAAACTCCTCTCGACTTAGTAAAACACTTGAGCTATTTATCAATTTCCTATACTTGGAGACTCACTCTAAAAGCGTCTGGCCTGCCCCAATCTGGCGAGGTTCCTCCCCAGGCATGCTGCAAGGCTGACCTGGAGAATCCCTTCAGCTCTCTCGTGTTGGATCTCACATATATTCCACTTTTTGTAACAGCAGGTCCTCCAGTAAGATCCTTTCATTGGAATGTTGACGAGATGCCTTAGAAACATAATTCTTGTTTATATCAATTAGCCTGTGGCAAAATTGGTTTCCTTGTAGGTCATTTCACTTAGTCACAGAACTTATACATGCAAGTGAGGACTTACTGTATTCTCTTAAATGATGAAGTCTTATCTACCAACTTTCTGAGAAAGGATGCATGAGAAGTAAATATTATGAGGACCAGGTTGTATGAAAATATCTTGATTATAGATTCACATCTAATTGACAGCTTGGCGAATTTTAGGCTTATATTGTTTTTCCATCTAAAGTTTGAAGGCATGACTTCTAGCTTCCAATACTGCCGTTTAAAAGTCTGAGGAGATTATGATTACTGATCCTTTGTAAGTAATTTGTTTTTTTTCTCTTTACACACTTTTAGAATTCTCTCTTTGTTTCTGGTATTCTGAATTTTTTTTTTTTTCTTTTTTTTTTTTGATGTGAATCTAATTTCAACCATTGACCTAGGTACTAAGTGAGCTGTTTCAAACTGGAAACTTGCCCTGGGACATTTTTCAAGTCACTTATCTACTATATATCCTCCCCTCCAGTTTCCACTTTTTCTTCTGTACTCATTGTTTGGATAATGGACCACCTAGATCGGACCTGAAATTTTCTTATTTCTTTACTTGACAATTTCCTTCACTTAAGCTTTTGGCCCACTTTTCTAGATATTTCTTCAACTTTATCTTGGTGTTCTTTTACTTATATGTCAACAATTATTGAACAATTATCAAGTGCCAGACACTGTTCTGATTGCTGGGGATACAGGAGCTGAACAAAGCAGATGCAAAGATCCCTACCCCTGTGGAGCTGACAGTCTATTGTTTCTATATTCTATTATCATGGAGAAACAAGCAGAATAAGTAATATATCTAGGATATTAGACAAACAGTAAACAGCATAAGTAGCTTTTGTTATTTTCCTTCTTTTACATGGAAGGAAAGTAAGATAAAGGGAGATTAATAGGATGCTAAACTGAAGAAAAAGTCAAAAAGAAAGGATAAGGTTGGAAAAGGCTGCGTTTTAGATCTGTTGATCAAAAAACGTGGTCTGAAAAGGTGAAATTTGATTAAATACCTTACAGAAGTGAGGGAATGAGGCTCACAGATCTCTGGGGCAAGGATATTCCAGGTAGAAAGAAGAGACACAGTCAATGTCATAAGGAGCAAATGGTTTCCATGTTTGAGGAAGAGCAAGAAATCCAAGGTGAATGGCATGGAATGAATGGGGCAGAAGAGCCACCGAGAGAAAATTCTGGAGCAGGGAGAACGTAGGGCCTTATAGACCTTTCTAAAAACTTCAACTTTTACTCCAGGTTATATAAGAAGTCATTTTCTCAGGATCAGTCTGGTTGCTTTGTTGAAAATTAACTGTACGAAGTGTGATCAAACAAAAAGGTGAATGTTTAAATGAAAACAATTTATAAATAAATAAATAAATAAATAAATAAATAAACGATTTACAAAAGTAAAAGTCACATTGCCATTAATCCCCCTCAAAATACTCCCCCTCGTTTCGAACACACTTATCCCATCATTCTTGCCACCTTCTGAAGCAGTTCTAGAAGTCCTCTTTCATGAGAGTCTACTTCACCCTCCATCACGACAACCCTCCATGTCTCACATCACTTCTGGTATATGACAATTTCTGTCAAATAAAAACATTACGGTGTGTCTTCATCCACCTTATTCACCGGATCTGGCACCGTGCGACTTCTGGCTCTTCCCCAAAGTCAAAATGACCATGAAAGATAAAGGTTTTGAATCAATTCAGGACACCAAGGCAGCCACGACAGCGCAACTAAAGACACTCATGAAAGAGGTTTTCCAGAACTGCTTCAGAAAGTGGCAAGAAGGATGGGATAAGTGTGTTTGAATCAAGGGGGAGGGTTTGAGGGGCATTAATGGCAATGTGTCTTTTACTGTAATATTTTTTTTATTTAAACATTCACCATATTTTTTGATCACACCTCATAAGTTTCTCTTCCAGGTAATGGTGTACTAGAAAATTTAACCAAATCTCCCTGCTGAGAAAAATAGGGGCCCTCTGTTTTCCTTCTCCTGAGACTAAAACCCCAGAACTCTATCAGGGTAGAAGTGTAGCACTGAAGATCTAACTGCTTCTGAAACAGAACTGCATCCAATACTCCCATTTTCAACCCCTCCTTCGTCCTTCACTTTCAGAGGTGTCACTAATCCCTTAGAGCTTTGGGGGCCCAGAGAGGTAGATATGTTGGTTTCTCAACTTCCCCCTTTGTCAAGTAAGGATGCAATTTGGCTCTCTCAGACCAACAACAGGTCAGTTACCACCATCCTGCTTTCCAGTTGCCAACATTTTGCTGTATGCATCATATATGCTATTCTCTTTGTCTTTGTGGTTTTATTTTTCTCTTTCCTCTCATTTTATAAGGACTTCACAGGGACCAAAAAAATGTATGTTCACTCTTTCATTTTAAACAAAAGTTGAAATATAGCACTTCTGCACTTACAAACAAAAAACTCCCAAAGAGCCAAAATAAAGTATAAGTTAGCAAGCAGTCAAGGATGCAGTCTCTGAAGCCAGGACTACTGATTTCAAAAACATCTTTGAAAAAGTTATTTCACCTCTCTGTCCCACGGTCTGTTTATTTGTAAGATAAAAATAAACAAACAAATAAAAAAAAAACCTGCCCTAAACATGTTGTGATTATAATACAAATTAATACAAATTCATTTGCCTGCCACGTGGGAAGAGTTCAACAAATCTTAGTTGTTATTAGCTATCTCACTAAATCTGTGTACGTGCCCTCATAATACCAAGGGGGGGAAAATTGAACATTTTGCAGTAAGCTTCTGCAAAAACATTTGTTTCACATAAAAAACAACCCACTGAAATATATCCAATATATGTGGAATTGTTCTCAATCTTTCTATTTATTTGCTCCTCATTTTTTCTTCTTTCATCTGTTCCAATTTGCTGGCCCCATATTGATTCCCAGTTTTTTTCTACTAACACATTAGGCAATTTATGAATCTGTTACTTTGGCAATAGTTGGCTTCTCCTATTAGTCTCCTATTCCCATTCACTATAGGTTTCCCATCAGTTAGGACCCAATTCAACCTCTGGGTCTTCCTAACTTCTCCTGGGTCTGTATCAGAACATTAGCAGTTAAGTCATGGACGCTTTCAGCCCCTATTCTTTTCTTACTGCTAGCTTAGCACTGGGGCTCTCTATTTTTACCTCTTATGCATGCTCGCCATCAAAGGATATGTTTTCCTTTGTTATTATCAGAAGCCAGTAAATAGAAACCATTCACTTTATATGTTTTGAAAGAAATAATTAATTTTATACCATCATTTTCCTGACATTTGATAAAGCCAGGGGATTTTCAGAGCTCTTCAAGTTACTAAAGTGAATCCCAACTGTGAAATTTCCTCTCTAGATTTCCACTTTGGTTGCCCAAATTCCGGGATTGCAGCATCGCTCTCTAATCTGGCCACTGATGCACAGGCAGAAAATGGCATCAAAGCCAATCTTAATAACCTTCCTGGTTCATGCAAGTATTTTAATAAATGATATTTTTATGCCTTTCTCTGCAGGAGCAAATCATTATATACTGAATTTTATTTTCCAATTATTCAATCATATTTCTAATTATTCATTTATGTACATATGTTATCTATATGTGTGTATACTTAATTGTGTGTGTGTGTGTGTGTGTATGTGTGTGCTTTAAAATGGCTTGAAGGAAAAGTAATACATACAAAGTTCATTCTTAAAAATGGGTGGTTTTATATCTATTATATGTCTGAATTGAGATCTTGGCTTTGATCTTCCATGACTAACCAGTTTAGAAACCTCTCTATACCTATATGTTGTTTACCCTTTTATTGGTGAGTGCCATACATTTTTTTCCAACTCTCTGGTTTGGCTCATTTTAGCAACTCCTAAATTGGATGCCACTGAAAATAACTTTCATCAGAAACTTTGAGACCTCTTTTTCACAGGTCAGAAGTTGAATCCTACTTAGATCAGAATGACTTGCTAGACTGACAGGTCAGAGATTCATTGGCTCTGCTCTAAGTAGACCTCATTCTTTTGCTTTTGAGCTAGAAAACATCGGGGTTACTATAAATTCTCCTGAGCAGATTAAAAGATTAAGTGGGAAATTTTTATTCTTTTTCTCTATTTATATTAGTTTATTCAAATCTATAACACGTTGGTGTGGGGAGGGAATATAAAAATGCAATGTCTTAGATTTTTAGTTTCCTTCTCTGCACATTTTGAGGAGTAAATGAAATCATTTATATGAAACCACTTGGTAAACTTGAAAAATGCTATATGAATATAAGGAAGTATTACCTTCTCAGATATAGAGCATTTTCTTCAACCAAATTATAATTTGACTGATAATGTTGGTTAGAGAAGCAAAAATGATCATAAATCTAAGCCTACTGGGTTTGGAGAAAGGTAAAAGATGGCTCATGATTTAAGTTAAATGGCTCAAACATCTGGGTCATTGAGAAATTGTCCTTTCAGTTGAGTGACAAATATTAGAATATGAGGAAACTTTATGTTCATTAAGTATCCAGCATCACTGTACCTATTCCATATATGAAACCTGACCCTCCGGTTATTCCTTCAAACACAATTTGCAAACTTTTATCATTATGTACATGACATAATCAGAGTATCCCTAAATACATCATGAGATGTGGATGAAACATCTTTTGAAATTAATAAATTAAGTGAAAAGAACTATTAACTGCTCTGTCTGTGTTAAACCAATGTTTAAAGTACAATATGGGGTTGTCAAACTAAGGTCCATGGGTAAGATCCAGCCTGCCACCTCTTTTTATAAATACAGTTTTATTGGAACATAGCCATGCTCGTTCATTCACATATGGTCTATGGCCACTGTTGTATTACAACAGCAAAGTTGAATACTTACGACAGAAAGGGTATAGCCCACAAAGCCAGAAATACGAGGTGTGATAAAAAAGTATGGTGAATGTTTAAATTTAAAAAAAAAAAAAAAAAGGAATTACAGTAAAAGACACATTGTCATTAACCCCCCTCAAAATACTCCCCCTCGCTTTGAACACACTTATCCTATCATTCTTGCCACTTTCTGACGCAGTTCCGGAAGTCCTCTTTCATGAGTGTCTTTAATCACGCTGTTGTGGCTGCCTCGATGTCCTGAATCGATTCAAAACATTTACTTTTCATGGTCATTTTGACTTTGGGGAAGAGCCAGAAGTCACACGGTGCCAGATCCGGTGAATAAGGTGGATGAGGACACACTACAATATGTTTATTTAACAGAAACTGCCATACCAGAAGCGATGTATGTCAGAGTGTTGTCATGATGGAGGATGAAACCGTCTGCCCATTTCTCAGGCTGTTTTCTACACACATCATTTCTTAAATGCTCTAATAAGCCCTTATAATATTCAGAGTTCACCATAGTGTTCCTGGGCACAAACTCAGTTCGCACAATTCCATAAAGGTCTAAAAACACATTAACATTACCTTGATGGCACTTGGCAGCAGCATTCACTGTATTTTTTTTTTATCACACCTCGTATTATGTGGCTCTTTACTGAAAAAGTTTGCTGGCCCCTTGTATTTCAAAATTCTAGCATGTCTACTAAAATCCTAACCCTATATCATAGCTTTAGTAAAGAAACCTCTTTCATGGCATGGACTTTCTATCAGGGATGGAGGAATTAATTGAGATAATTAATTACTTAATTGCTGAAGAAGCTTTTTTCATTTGAGTTACCTTGAGAATACAAAGGTATTGTTTGTTTGCTTCAGTTTTCTGCGTCTGATGTTGAATATAAAGGACACTAGAACCTCCACAGAAAGTAAGAGTCATTTTGAAAACGGAATAGCTCTCTCTTAAACAGAAAGACCAGTTTTGTAGGCTAACTCTCAATAGAAGAATGAGCTTTAATAATTTTTCATCTACGCACTATAAATAATAAATTTGAGCTTGATGAAATGATACATAGTATAAGCAAACATGTGACAAATATTTTCTTGACAACAGAAAGTACAAATTTAGTAACCATAATTTATAGCTATTGAAGAATTACCATGAGGTCCATGATTTCTAAGTATCAGTTTATATGTCTTTGATCTTATTTCTTACTGTATATATTGGTCATCTATTGTTGCATAACATATTACCCCCAAAACTTTGCCACCGAAAATAGCAATAACTATCTACTATTGCGCATGTTTCTGTGGGTCAAGAATTCAGGAATGTCTTAGCTGGTGGTTCTGACTCCAAGTGTCTCATGAGGTTACAGTCAGAATGTCGGCCAGGACTACAGTCACCTGAAGGCTCGACTGGGGCTGGAGGATCCACTTCTAAAATACTTTACTCCCATGTCTGGATTTCACTAATATTCCCACAAAGTCCTACCAGCTTCCATCCATTGCCTAGTTCCAAAGCCACTCGCATATTTAGGTTTTTGTTATGGGAGCACTCTACTTCCAGATATCAAGATCTATACTAATTACTGTGTAAAAAACTTAGGAGTTTAAAACAACAAACCTTATTATCTTATACAATTTCTGTGGGTCAGGAATCTGGGCATGGCTTAGGTAGATGGTTCTGGCTCAAAGTCTTTCATTAGGATGTTGGGCAGGGTTGTAGTCATCAGAGGGCTTGACTAGGGCTGAGAGATTTGCTTCCAAAGGTCCTCATTTACATGCCTGATTATCTGAGTATCCTCATGATATGGTGGTTGGCTTCCCCAAAGATAGTGATCCAAGAGAAAGGGCAGGGCAGAAGTTACATGTCTTTCCTGACCTACCCTTGAAAGTCACACCTGGTCATTTCCACAATATTCTCTTTGATATACACAGATCAACCTTATTTAGTGTGGAGATGAGAATAATGAAGGGCCATGATAGAGGCTGGCCACCACACCATAGTTATAAGTTCATTTATTCCTTATAGTAACTTTAAAGAGTTTAATATAAGTCTGTATTTCCTTACTTGCAATCGCAAAATCCATTAGGCCCTGAAAACAAAGGTTTTCCTTATACTTCTATTGCCAGCCAAACTTTACCCAACCTAAACTCATTTGTCACAAAAACCTGGTCTAAACAGATAAAGCTAATTATAGTCTCTTTATCCCACTTGGTATGAACATTTCTACAGTTTATTGCACAAATGCATTTGATTGGGTGGTGTAATCCCAGACTCTCTTGGAATGTTAAGTAATATAAAATATCTGAACCATATTATTTTTCTAAACTAAAAAATAGTGAAGTCCAAAAGACATCTGGCTCCAATGATTTGAGATAGTTTAACTTTAACAGAAAGAAATGCTGATCTGTTGTGCTTCACTATTGACTTTATGAGAACTCTTCTGATGCTGGAGGCCATATATAACTTGTTAAAATTCTCCTGGAGACATCAATACATGAATAACCAAAGAAGAAACAGTTCATCTCTTAATTGGTGGTTTAAAAGACTATATCTAGGAAATGAGAACCAACACCCTCTCACTCTCTACTCTCTCCTCCCATCACCATTGTCTAATCCTCACTTTCCTTTTTTCTCTGATTTTCTGTTTCTTCTTTAACCTACACAATTTTGTTCTTCCATGTTCACCTGCCATTCTTTCCTTGACATTTCCAAAACACAATAATTATCCCCAAAGAAAGTGTTAACAAAAAAAAATATATGTCTGTGGCTGCCAATAACTAAACTAGTACATGAGCATATTTAACTGTCTAATCTCATAGCAAAGGCTACTCTGTGTTCTCTGGGTCCACCTCTGACTTCACCCAGAGCTGCAATAGACAATTCATAGGTACACTGACAGATTCTCACTTAAACCACCCAAGTTCCTCTGCTTCTATGCCTAGAGGGCTTATTCAGCGATGGAGCTTGGGCAGCCTGGAAGTGTCAGCGATTTAATATCTCCAACCAGTGACAAATGGAAGTTGGTGGATAAACGCTCAGTGGCTTAAAAACAAGGTTTATTTCTCACTTACTCTAAGTCTGCTGCAGGTCCAGGGTAGCTGTCCCTCATGGGGTGACTTCGTATCATACCTCCACATGACATGTGCCTCCAGTCACCAATGCAGGGAGAGAAGAAGAGTCCTGACAAACAGCGTGTAAATGCTTTCAGAAAGTGAAGGACATTGCTGCTATTCACATTTTATTAGCCAAAGCATGTCATGTGACCACACCAAACTTCAAGGGGGCAGATAAATACAATCCTCCCATGTTCCCCATCAGAGAAAGGTACTGGATGTCAAGAAACAGGAGCAATGCTAGCCACACATACTGTGTGCCTCCCTTTGCAACTTGCATTTTCTGAATGTACTTTTGAGATCTGTCCATGTTAATGCTTGTAGGTTTAGTTAATTCCTTTTCATTGTTGTCCAAGATTCTATTGTATGACTGTATCATAATACATTTTCTTCTACTGATGGTTTTTTAGGTTATTCCCAATTTTTTCTTAAAAGATTGTTATGAATATTTTACATATGTAACACAAATTTCTCTAGGGTGCTGTCCTATTTTATGAGGAGGTCCATGTTGAATTGTAGGGAGGGAGGGACCAAGAGTTGCTTGAACCACTTGGCGTATAGGCCTATCACGTAAAGTCCAGGGATGTATAAAAATCAAAGACAAAGACAACACCACATATACTGTCTATTCATGTTTGTTCTACAGAAACAAAGCGGTATGATTTCCAGTGTGCTTTTCTTTCTCCATTAAACATAATGAAAAGCCAAGGTTGTTGACAATTCATCATTTAGCTAACAAATGCCAAAATCAGATATTCTAGGAATTTTCTGCCTCCTATTCAAACTCTATTGAAAATTGAGAGCAACTGCAATTTAATATTACTAATAGAAGACACACCTTTGAAGCCTTCTGCAAAATGTCAAGACGAGTGAAGTGTCTGACAAGACAAAAAAGATGAATCAACTACAATGCTGTTCAGTTTAGAGTGAAAGAACCCAGTGATAATGCCATAACATATTTCCCTAGAACAAAATGTGCTAGGGGAAAAGTTGATGCGATGGAAGGAGGGGGGGAAAAGTCCTCTTTCTAAAAGTCGAGGACAGGGACAAAATAATAATAAAAATTTAATTGAGTGAGACTAACTTTGCAACAATACTGAACAGGAAGGTCAGCAACATAATTGCTTACGTGTAGTTGGACTTAATGTTAGAACTGTGAAATTTTTCATAGTGCCTTTCACTCAAGGTGAATGGACAGCTTTGTCTCTAAGTCATTTTTACTCAATGGCACCTCCTGCTTAGTCTTTCCTTTCTCTTTATGTTTAGCTGACCTATCATTTCTGACATCTTTTCAAAAATCATGAAAAAAGTAAGGTTCCTTTTACACACTGCTAAAAACTCACTCTGTAACACGTGCAAGAAATGCCTGTTAACTCAAACCACCTAAAATTCTGAAATAATTTAATGGAAGAAATCATTTGTTCTTTTCAATCCCTGCTCATAAATGATGAGATTACCAATGCAAGTTCATTCTTTTCATAAGCTACCCTGGAATGAAGTAAAGAGAGATGATTTGTCTAAATACAGAATTTACACACACCCTGTTTTTACTTCCAATGAGCAATGTTTGTGACCGCCATTTAACAAAAACACAGGAAGATTAAAGAAAAAAATTTAAAAACAGAATTTTAGGATTATTGCTGACAGATCCCTCCCTAACATTTTTAGGATTGAGGCAACAGTATAGATGGAGACTCGCTTATCAGATGTTTTTGTAACAGCCTAGAAGCCCAGGTTTCAACTTAGAATTCTGGGAGTCATTGAGGGAAAACATGGATACATGGGAAAGCTTGCGGCCTACTCTTTTCTTTCCTCTGACTTCTGCCCCCTACCTGTGGCAAATCTGCAGACATGTGTGTGGACACCCTAGCTTGCACACCCCAGCCTACCCCAACTTTCCCCCCAGTCACCCTTTGGCTACTCCGTGGGCCTCCATAGGTGCATGCTGGTGTTATCATCTGCTCTTGAGAGGATGGAGTTGGGAAAGATGACCATACAGACTTTCAATGCAGGTATAGAACTCTTTGAACAGGCACTCTGCGGTCCAGGGTAGCTGGAGCATGGTATATATGAGGGAGTGCAATTTCTGAGTAGGCATGTCCCCCTGGGCCCACAGACTCCTCTCCCCATGAGACAGGGTACAGCTGAAGAAAGACCAGAGTGGAGCCCTGTAAATTGTGGGGCCCAGTTCAGTCTTAGCAAGCCTAAAGCCAATACTGATTAATGAAATTATTTTAAGGAAATTGGCTATTAAGTAAGGACTACATATACAAAATTGTCTTAGTGAGAGCTTCATTCAGGATAATAGTGCTAGCCTGCATGGGGTTGAAAAGTTAAAGCAGGTGATAAAAGATTTGTAAGAGGTTTGCCTGAAGAGAGAGAGACGGATTGCGTGATATTTCAAAGGAGATGATGGGAGAAAAGAATGCTCTTATATCTAAAGAAAGAAACAGAATGAGGGCAGAGGACTCTTCTTATATTATGTATTTCTTTTTATTATACCTAGTCTCCCTCTCATTGACTCATTTCAATCACAATGAAGCTTTAAAAGACCTGCTGTACTGTAGCACTCAGACAATGACAAAAAGGGGACAAAGAGAATGTCAATATAAGAGTTCCCATCGTCAGTAGTTTTGGAACCTGTTTGAGAAAACCAGACACTTAAATGCATCAGCAATAGAACAGAGTGAGGTAGTTAGTGTTCAAGCACTAAAACATAGAGTACATGTGTTCAGGAAAGGTAGATAGAGCCAATGCAAAGTGGCCAGGAAAAGGCTGCTTCAATTTCAATACAGTCTTGTCAGAATTAATAAGATTTTATGGTTTCTGGAAAAAATATCTTTGTTGCTCAAGAGCAGTTTCTCAATGTTCACTTCCTAGTTCTACTCCAAGTCATTTCTATTAAAATAAAAATAAATCAGACAGACAATCTATCCAAGTCAGGAACAGAGATGAAGATTAAATATATATTTCTTATTATAAATCACAGTATCACAGGGACCAATGGATTCATCAAGAATAGAGTGATGTAAGCAACATGGTGACACGAGAGGACCTTCAAGTTTCTCCCCTTGAAGTTACAACAAGTTGGACAGCTAAAATTCAACAAAGGATTCCCTTCCTAACATACAAACATATCTGAAACATCCAGCATGGAGACATCTGAAGGTGGGTTTATCGGAACAAACAGGGGAGATAGGACAGGGGAAGACAGAGATGGGAGCCATAGACGCAGTCTGGTGCTTGCCATGGCCCCAGCAGAGTGACAGTAGTGAAGGGTCAGGGTGCAACCCCCACGGGGCAAATCAGAGGGGCAGAGACACCAATCGGGCTGGGGTGGCTGGCACACACTGAGGCTGAGCCCTGGCTCAGGGGTAGAGAAGAAGTGCAAAGGGTGGCAGTGCTCTACACCCCAGCATCACATGACAAAGGAAGCTACAGACTTGGGAATCCACCTATCCCATCCTCCTGCAGCAACCCAGGCAGTAAAACTCTGACTCAGCAGATCACGAAAGGGCAGCAACAACTTTCCAGCCTAAGAGTCTGTCCTCATTGTGGCTAAGCCCACTAAAACGAACAGAGCTGCAGATGGATGAACGGCTTCCTCCTCCCACCCATTGCAGAGGAGCCTGGTAGAGACAGCAGGGTCAACTGAGACAAAGTGGCTCTGCCGACAGATTCTGGTTACAGGACAGTGGCACTAGGAACACACAAGCCAAAAGACCCATAGCCTGCCCCATGCCACCACTGGGAAGGTGCTCTGAGAATGAGGTGGCCGAGGTTCTAAAGAGGACACCCACCTCCTCGGGGAATAAGGGGCATTTTCAATGGCCAAGGCAACATTGCTCCCACAGAGATCTCAGGAGCCCCAGTCGTGCAGGTAAAAGAAAATAAACACTTGAGCTTCAGCACCACCCACTGGAAAACAAAACAAAGTCCACTACTTATCAACCTGCTAAACAGTTGAGACAAATAGTTTAAAAAAAAAAAAAAAGGAGAAGGAAAAGAAGGAGTTTCATTTGCACAAATACCCACGAAGAGAAATAATCTATCAAGCATAATAAAAAATGGAGTTCAGAAAGAAAATGAATTTTTTCTAAAAATTAAACTTGAAGACATGGAAGACTAGGATTTAAATGACAGAGAATTCAAGATTGCAGTTCTGAAAAAACTCAATGAGATACAAGAAAACTCAGAAAATCAATTCAATGAACTCAGAAATAAAATCAATGAACAAAAGGAGTACTTCTCCAAAGAGAGTGAAACTATAAAAAAAAAAAAATTAAAAGAAAACTAAACAGAAATTCTGGAGCTGTAGAACTTAATAAATGAAATGAAGAATGAACTAGCGAGCTTAGGAAACAGAGGTGACCAGATGGAGGAAAGAATTAGTGATATTAGAGATATAAATCTAGAAATTACTCAGGTGGAAGAAGAGAGAGCACTGAAAGTTGAAAGAAATGAAAGAACTCTACAAGAACTATCTGACTCCATCAGAAAGAGCAATATAAGAATAATGGGTATACCAGAAGGAGAAGAGAGGGAGAAAAAAACAGAGAGCCTATTCAAACAACAAATCAAAAAGAGCTTCCCAAACCTATGAAAATCACTGGATCCTTGATCCAAGAAGCAAACAGAACACCTAATTATCTCACTCCAAAAACGCCTTCTCCAAGGCACATTATATTAAAGTTGTCAAAAACTAATGACCAAGAATTCTCAAGGCAACCAGGGAAAAAAAGAAAGTAACCTATAAAGGAAATCCCATTAGATTATCATCAGATTTTTACAGCAGAAACCCTAAAAGCTAGGAGAAAGTAGAATCAAATATTTAAACTACTGAAAGACAGAAATTACCAACCAAGAATAACATATTCAGCAAAGTTATCCTTTAGATATAAGGGAGAACTAAAGACTTTTGCGGACACAGAAGGCCTGCATTGCAGGAAATAGAGAATAGGATTATTCTACCTGAAACAAAAAGACAAAAGGATACAAAACAATGAGTCAGATGACTAACAGACAGACAGAAGCAGGAAATGGCAACCCCTATGCCAACCGCAGAATAAGGCATTATACAGTTAAATATAACATAAAGGTAAAACAAGTAAAAACATTGAAAAAGAGAAGGAGAAGACAATTACTACTCTGATTTGGAAAAGAACTACTAGCATAAATAGAGATAATTTGTGACAACAAAAACATAAAACAGAAGGGGGTAAAGGTCTGAATTTGCAAAGGGAAATGGAGATAAAATGCATTCAGAAGAAGAAAAGAACTACTGTATAAATGAAACATATTGTTTTGCATAAACTTAATGGTAACCACCCAGAAAAAATCTAAAACTGAGACACATAAAGAAAGATGAAACACAGGGGAAAAAAATCACAGAATATCAACAAACTAAAGTAACAGACAGAAACAGAGGGGAAAGTAAAGACTGGAGACACAGAACTACCAGAAAACAGAAGATAAAATGGTTATAGGAAATAGTCACATATCAATAATCACACTAAATCGTAAGTGGACTAAACTCAACAATAAAAAGGCAAGGAGTATCTATGAGTCTTTGTTACTTCCTTTGTCTTATTGTCTTGTTGTTTTCAGTTTTATATACCACATATCAGTGAAATTATATGGTTCTCTACTCTGTGCCTTTTTATTGTTGAGCTCAGTCCACTTACATTTAGTGTGATCATTGATATGTGACAATTTTCTATAGCCATTTTATCTTTAACTTTCTGCTAGCTCTGTAACTTTACTAACAATTCTCACCACAATAAACTTTAATTTTTTAAAAAAAGGCACAGACACAGAGTAGCAGATGGGATAAAAAATAAAACCCAACCATATGCTGCCTCCAGGAGACACAAAATGGTGAAACAAAAGTAAAGGCTGGTTAACTCTTAGCCTTATTCTTTGTGCTCTTTTCCTGTACAATTAAATAGTATATACCTGTATTTGCTTAGCTATTTTAAACTGTATGAGAAATTAAATCATAATATATTCAACTTCTTGCTCACTTTTTCCTTTTTCCTCTAGCAATAACCCTCATTGGAGGGTTCTCTGGTAGTACTCGTGATGGTAAGAAAAACAAGACCAGCCAAGCCCATAGAAGTTTAGAGTCTAGCCACAACATAGGTCACATAAGGAAGATGGTGACACATACTCTAAGAAATAAGTAAATGACAAGTAAAAAGAAGGGTTGTAAACAGAGGTTGCAGATGACAGGAATTTATTGTAAAACAAGTGACCAAGGCAGTGTTGGGTTTTGGGAAACTGCCAGTCCTGGGGCGACGGTGTGGGGGCGGAGAGGTCATTTTAAGCCAGGCTGCATGGGGGGCTGGATGATGCTGTGGGAGTGGTGGGCAGGGGCCAGACCCTCAGATAATGGGTCTCACAGGTGAGAGACAAAGACTGGAATGGAAAGGACATCTTAACGGTTACCTTGGAGTGTGGGAGAGCAAGAGAGGAACCTCCA